>NW_026698889.1:0-62971 GCF_030435755.1 Ochotona princeps | reverse complement strand
GCATTCTTTGTGTGGGATGCTCTACCAGGTTCACTCCTAGATAATGCACTCAAAGGGCACTAAGCATAGAGTGTGAAAACTGAGTTTCCTTGAGAGCTGCTTGGAAGCCTGATGGTGTGTGAAGTTAGTGAGCCAAATGGAGTTGTTCTCCCACAAGAACCACTCGGCTTATCCTTCTTCAATATGCCCTTCACCAACATGCAGTGTTTCCTTGATTGAATTAGCTCTCACACAATATCTGCGTCTAGAGCCTTTGCATTGAGGGCTATCTGAAAACGGCTGTGGCGCTGAAGTTGCCTGTGAATGTGGAGTTGGTGGCATGTGAAGCCCGCATGTGGAGCATTCGTTTGTGTGGGATGCTCTACCAGGTTCATTCCTAGATAATGCACTCAAAGGACACTAAGCATAGAGTGTGAAAACTGAGTTTCCTTGAGAGCTGCTTGGAAGCCTGATGGTGTGTGAAGTTAGTGAGCCAAATGGAGTTGTTCTCCCACAAGAACCACTCGGCTGATCCTTCTTCATATGCCCTTCACAACATGCAGTGTTTCCTTGATTGAATTAGCTCTCACACCAATATTTGCGTCTAGAGCCTTTGCATTGAGGGCTATCTGAAAACGGCTGTGGCGCTGAAGTTGCCTGTGAATGTGGAGTTGGTGGCATGTGGAACCCGCATGTGGAGCATTCTTTGTGTGGGATGCTCTACCAGGTTCATTCCTAGATAATGCACTCAAAGGGCACTAAGCATAGAGTGTGAAACCTGAGTTTCCTTGAGAGCTGCTTGGAAGCCTGATGGTGTGTGAAGTTAGTGAGCCAAATGGAGTTGTTCTCCCACAAGAACCACTCGGCTGATCCTTCTTCAATATGCCCTTCACCAACATGCAGTGTTTCCTTGATTGAATTAGCTCTCACACCAATATCTGCGTCTAGAGCCTTTGCATTGAGGGCTATCGGAAAAACGGCTGTGGCGCTGAAGTTGCCTGTGAATGTGAGTTGGTGGCATGTGAAACCCGCATGTGGAGCATTCGTTTGTGTGGGATGCTCAGCAAGCTTCATTTCAGTCCTAGGCACTCAAAGGGTACTAAGCATAGAGTGTGAAAACTGAGTTTCCTTGAGAGCTGCTTGGAAGCCTGATGGTGTGTGAAGTTAGTGAGCCAAATGGAGTTGTTCTCCCACAAGAACCACTCGGCTGATCCTTCTTCAATATGCCCTTCACCAACATGCAGTGTTTCCTTGATTGAATTAGCTCTCACACCAATATTTGCATCTAGAGCCTTTGCATTGAGGGCTATCTGAAAATGGCTGTGGCGCTGAAGTTGCCTGTGAATGTGGAGTTGGTTGCATGTGAAACCCGCATGTGGAGCATTCGTTTGTGTGGGATGCTCTACCAGGTTCATTCCTAGATAATGCACTCAAAGGGCACTAAGCATAGAGTGTGAAAACTGAGTTTCCTTGAGAGCTGCTTGGAAGCCTGATGGTGTGTGAAGTTAGTGAGCCAAATGGAGTTGTTCTCCCACAAGAACCACTCGGCTGATCCTTCTTCAATATGCCCTTCACCAACATGCAGTGTTTCCTTGATTGAATTAGCTCTCACACCAATATTTGCGTCTAGAGCCTTTGCATTGAGGGCTATCTGAAAACGGCTGTGGTGCTGAAGTTGCCTGTGAATGTGGAGTTGGTGGCATGTGAAATCCGCATGTGGAGCATTCGTTTGTGTGGGATGCTCAGCAAGCTTCATTTCAGTCCTAGGCACACAAAGGGCACTAAGCATAGAGTGTGAAAACTGAGTTTCCTTGAGAGCTGCTTGGAAGCCTGATGGTGTGTGAAGTTAGTGAGCCAAATGGAGTTGTTCTCCCACAAGAACCACTCGGCTGATCCTTCTTCAATATGCCCTTCACCAACATGCAGTGTTTCCTTGATTGAATTAGCTCTCACACCAATATTTGCGTCTAGAGCCTTTGCATTGAGGGCTATCTGAAAACGGCTGTGGCGCTGAAGTTGCCTGAGAATGTGGAGTTGGTGGCATGTGAAACCCGCATGTGGAGCATTCGTTTGTGTGGGATGCTCTACCAGGTTCATTCCTAGATAATGCAGTGAAAGGGCACTAAGCATAGAGTGTGAAAACTGAGTTTCCTTGAGAGCTGCTTGGAAGCCTGATGGTGTGTGAAGTTAGTGAGCCAAATGGAGTTGTTCTCCCACAAGAACCACTCGGCTGATCCTTCTTCAATATGCCCTTCACCAACATGCAGTGTTTCCTTGATTGAATTAGCTCTCACACCAATATTTGCATCTAGAGCCTTTGCATTGAGGGCTATCTGAAAACGGCTGTGGCGCTGAAGTTGCCTGTGAATGTGGAGTTGGTGGCATGTGAAACCAGCACGTGGAGCATTCGTTTGTGTGGGATGCTCTACTAGGTTCATTCCTAGATAATGCACTCAAAGGGCACAAAGCATAGAGTGTGAAAACTGAGTTTCCTTGAGAGATGCTTGGAAGCCTGATGGTGTGTGAAGTTAGTGAGCCAAATGGAGTTGTTCTCCCACAAGAACCACTTGGCTAATCCTTCTTCAATATGCCCTTCACCAACATGCAGTGTTTCCTTGATTGAATTAGCTCTCACACCAATATTTGCGTCTAGAGCCTTTGCATTGAGGGCTATCTGAAAACGGCTGTGGCGCTGAAGTTGCCTGAGAATGTGGAGTTGGTGGCATGTGAAACCCGCATGTGGAGCATTCGTTTGTGTGGGATGCTCTACCTGGTTCATTCCTAGATAATGCAGTGAAAGGGCACTAAGCATAGTGTGTGAAAACAGTTTCCTTGAGAGCTGCTTGGAAGCCTGATGGTGTGTGAAGTTAGTGAGCCAAGTGGAGTTGTTCTCCACAAGATCCACTCGGCTGATCCTTCTTCAATATGCCCTTCACCAACATGCAGTGTTTCCTTGATTGAATTAGCTCTCACACCAATATTTGCGTCTACAGCCTTTGCATTGAGGGCTATCTGAAAACGGCTGTGGCGCTGAAGTTGCCTGTGAATGTGGAGTTGGTGGCATGTGAAACCCGCATGTGGAGCATTCGTTTGTGTGGGATGCTCTACCAGGTTCATTCCTAGATAATGCACTCAAAGGGCACAAAGCATAGACGTGTGAAAACTGAGTTTCCTTGAGAGCTGCTTGGAAGCCTCATGGTGTGTGAAGTTAGTGAGCCAAATGGAGTTGTTCTCCCACAAGAACCACTCGGCTGATCCTTCTTCAATATGCCCTTCACCAACATGCAGTGTTTCCTTGATTGAATTAGCTCTCACACCAATATTTGCGTCTAGAGCCTTTGCATTGAGGGCTATCTGAAAACGGCTGTGGCGCTGAAGTTGCCTGTGAATGTGGAGTTGGTGGCATGTGAAACCCGCATGTGGAGCATTCGTTTGTGTGGGATGCTCTACTAGGTTCATTCCTACATAATGCAGTGAAAGGGCACTAAGCATAGAGTGTGAAAACTGAGTTTCCTTGAGAGCTGCTTGGAAGCCTGATGGTGTGTGAAGTTAGTGAGCCAAATGGAGTTGTTCTCCCACAAGAACCACTTGGCTAATCCTTCTTCAATATGCCCTTCACCAACATGCAGTGTTTCCTTGATTGAATTAGCTCTCACACCAATATTTGCGTCTAGAGCCTTTGCATTGAGGGCTATCTGAAAACGGCTGTGGCGCTGAAGTTGCCTGTGAATGTGGAGTTGGTGGCATGTGAAACCCGCATGTGGAGCATTCGTTTGTGTGGGTTGCTCAGCAAGCTTCATTTCAGTCCTAAGCACACAAAGGGCACTAAGCATAGAGTGTGAAAACTGAGTTTCCTTGAGAGCTGCTTGGAAGCCTGATGGTGTGTGAAGTTAGTGAGCCAAATGGAGTTGTTCTCCCACAAGAACCACTCGGCTGATCCTTCTTCAATATGCCCTTCACCAACATGCAGTGTTTCCTTGATTGAATTACCTCTCACACCAATATTTGCGTCTAGAGCCTTTGCATTGAGGGCTATCTGAAAACGGCTGTGGCGCTGAAGTTGCCTGTGAATGTGGAGTTGGTGGCATGTGAAACCCGCACGTGGAGCATTCTTTTGTGTGGGATGCTCTACTAGGTTCATTCCTAGATAATGCACTCAAAGGGCACTAAGCATAGAGTGTGAAAACTGAGTTTCCTTGAGAGCTGCTTGGAAGCCTGATGGTGTGTGAAGTTAGTGAGCCAAATGGAGTTGTTCTCCCACAAGAACCACTTCCCCGCGGCTGATCCTTCTTCAATATGCCCTTCACCAACATGCAGTGTTTCCTTGATTGAATTAGCTCTCACACCAATATTTGCATCTAGAGCCTTTGCATTGAGGGCTATCTGAAAACGGCTGTGGCGCTGAAGTTGCCTGTGAATGTGGAGTTGGTGGCATGTGAAACCCGCACGTGGAGCATTCGTTTGTGTGGGATGCTCTACTAGGTTCATTCCTAGATAATGCACTCAAAGGGCACTAAGCATAGAGTGTGAAAACTGAGTTTCCTTGAGAGCTGCTTGGAAGCCTGATGGTGTGTGAAGTTAGTGAGCCAAATGGAGTTGTTCTCCCACAAGAACCTCTCGGCTGATCCTTCTTCAATATGCCCTTCACCAACATGCAGTGTTTCCTTGATTGAATTAGCTCTCACACCAATATTTGCGTCTAGAGCCTTTGCATTGAGGGCTATCTGAAAACGGCTGTGGCGCTGAAGTTGCCTGAGAATGTGGAGTTGGTGGCATGTGAAACCCGCATGTGGAGCATTCGTTTGTGTGGGATGCTCTACCAGGTTCATTCCTAGATAATGCAGTGAAAGGGCACTAAGCATAGAGTGTGAAAACAGTTTCCTTGAGAGCTGCTTGGAAGCCTGATGGTGTGTGAAGTTAGTGAGCCAAGTGGAGTTGTTCTCCCACAAGATCCACTCGGCTGATCCTTCTTCAATATGCCCTTCACCAACATGCAGTGTTTCCTTGATTGAATTAGCTCTCACAGCAATATTTGCGTCTAGAGCCTTTGCATTGAGGGCTATCTGAAAATGGCTGTGTGCGCTGAAGTTGCCTGTGAATGTGGAGTTGGTGGCATGTGAAACCCGCATGTGGAGCATTCGTTTGTGTGGGATGCTCACCAAGCTTCATTTCAGTACTACGCACTCAAAGGGCACAAAGCATAGAGTGTGAAAAACTGAGTTTCCTTGAGAGCTGCTTGGAAACCTGATGGTGTGTGAAGTTAGTGAGCCAAATGGAGTTGTTCTCCCACAAGAACCACTCGGCTGATCCTTCTTCAATATGCCCTTCACCAACATGCAGTGTTTCCTTGATTGAATTAGCTGTCACACCAATATTTGCGTCTAGAGCCTTTGCATTGAGGGCTATCTGAAAACGGCTGTGGCGCTGAAGTTGCCTGTGAATGTGGAGTTGGTGGCATGTGAAACCCGCACGTGGAGCATTCTTTTGTGTGGGATGCTCTACTAGGTTCATTCCTAGATAATGCACTCAAAGGGCAGTAAACATAGAGTGTGAAAACTGAGTTTCCTTGAGAGCTGCTTGGAAGCCTGATGGTGTGTGAAGTTAGTGAGCCAAATGGAGTTGTTCTCCCACAAGAACCACTCGTCTGATCCTTCTTCAATATGCCCTTCACCAACATGCAGAGTTTCCTTGATTGAATTAGCTCTCACACCAATATTTGCGTCTAGAGCCTTTGCATTGAGGGCTATCTGAAAACGGCTGTGGCGCTGAAGTTGCCTGAGAATGTGGAGTTTGTGGCATGTGAAACCCGCATGTGGAGCATTCGTTTGTGTGGGATGCTCTACCAGGTTCATTCCTAGATAATGCAGTGAAAGGGCACTAAGCATAGAGTGTGAAAACTGAGTTTCCTTGAGAGCTGCTTGGAAGCCTGATGGTGTGTGAAGTTAGTGAGCCAAATGGAGTTGTTCTCCCACAAGAACCACTCGGCTGATCCTTCTTCAATATGCCCTTCACCAACATGCAGAGTTTCCTTGATTGAATTAGCTCTCACACACAATATTTGCGTCTAGAGCCTTTGCATTGAGGGCTATCTGAAAACGGCTGTGGCGCTGAAGTTGCCTGAGAATGTGGAGTTTGTGGCATGTGAAACCCGCATGTGGAGCATTCGTTTGTGTGGGATGCTCTACCAGGTTCATTCCTAGATAATGCAGTGAAAGGGCACTAAGCATAGAGTGTGAAAACTGAGTTTCCTTGAGAGCTGCTTGGAAGCCTGATGGTGTGTGAAGTTAGTGAGCCAAATGGAGTTGTTCTCCCACAAGAACCACTCGGCTGATCCTTCTTCAATATGCCCTTCACCAACATGCAGTGTTTCCTTGATTGAATTAGCTCTCACACCAATATTTGCGTCTAGAGCCTTTGCATTGAGGGCTATCTGAAAACGGCTGTGGCGCTGAAGTTGCCTGTGAATGTGGAGTTGGTGGCATGTGAAACCCGCACGTGGAGCATTCGTTTGTGTGGGATGCTCTACTAGGTTCATTCCTAGATAATGCACTCAAAGGGCACTAAGCATAGAGTGTGAAAACTGAGTTTCCTTGAGAGCTGCTTGGAAGCCTGATGGTGTGTGAAGTTAGTGAGCCAAATGGAGTTGTTCTCCCACAAGAACCACTTGGCTAATCCTTCTTCAATATGCCCTTCACCAACATGCAGTGTTTCCTTGATTGAATTAGCTCTCACACCAATATTTGCGTCTAGAGCCTTTGCATTGAGGGCTATCTGAAAACGGCTGTGGCGCTGAAGTTGCCTGTGAATGTGGAGTTGGTGGCATGTGAAACCCGCATGTGGAGCATTCGTTTGTGTGGGTTGCTCAGCAAGCTTCATTTCAGTCCTAAGCACACAAAGGGCACTAAGCATAGAGTGTGAAAACTGAGTTTCCTTGAGAGCTGCTTGGAAGCCTGATGGTGTGTGAAGTTAGTGAGCCAAATGGAGTTGTTCTCCCACAAGAACCACTCGGCTGATCCTTCTTCAATATGCCCTTCACCAACATGCAGTGTTTCCTTGATTGAATTAGCTCTCACACCAATATTTGCATCTAGAGCCTTTGCATTTGAGGGCTATCTGAAAACGGCTGTGGCGCTGAAGTTGCCTGTGAATGTGGAGTTGGTGGCATGTGAAAACCCGCACGTGGAGCATTCGTTTGTGTGGGATGCTCTACTAGGTTCATTCCTAGATAATGCACTCAAAGGGCACTAAGCATAGAGTGTGAAAACTGAGTTTCCTTGAGAGCTGCTTGGAAGCCTGATGGTGTGTGAAGTTAGTGAGCCAAATGGAGTTGTTCTCCCACAAGAACCTCTCGGCTGATCCTTCTTCAATATGCCCTTCACCAACATGCAGTGTTTCCTTGATTGAATTAGCTCTCACACCAATATTTGCGTCTAGAGCCTTTGCATTGAGGGCTATCTGAAAACGGCTGTGGCGCTGAAGTTGCCTGAGAATGTGGAGTTGGTGGCATGTGAAACCCGCATGTGGAGCATTCGTTTGTGTGGGATGCTCTACCAGGTTCATTCCTAGATAATGCAGTGAAAGGGCACTAAGCATAGAGTGTGAAAACAGTTTCCTTGAGAGCTGCTTGGAAGCCTGATGGTGTGTGAAGTTCGTGAGCCAAGTGGAGTTGTTCTCCCACAAGAACCACTCGGCTGATCCTTCTTCAATATGCCCTTCACCAACATGCAGTGTTTCCTTGATTGAATTAGCTCTCACACCAATATTTGCGTCTAGAGCCTTTGCATTGAGGGCTATCTGAAAATGGCTGTGGCGCTGAAGTTGCCTGTGAATGTGGAGTTGGTGGCATGTGAAACCCGCATGTGGAGCATTCGTTTGTGTGGGATGCTCACCAAGCTTCATTTCAGTCCTAGGCACACAAAGGGCACTAAGCATAGAGTGTGAAACTGAGTTTCCTTGAGAGCTGCTTGGAACCTGATGGTGTGTGAAGTTAGTGAGCCAAATGGAGTTGTTCTCCCACAAGAACCACTCGGCTGATCCTTCTTCAATATGCCCTTCACCAACATGCAGTGTTTCCTTGATTGAATTAGCTCTCACACCAATATTTGCGTCTAGAGCCTTTGCATTGAGGGCTATTAGAAAACGGCTGTGGCGCTGAAGTTGCCTGTGAATGTGGAGTTGGTGGCATGTGAAACCCGCACGTGGAGCATTCTTTTGTGTGGGATGCTCTACTAGGTTCATTCCTAGATAATGCACTCAAAGGGCACTAAACATAGAGTGTGAAAACTGAGTTTTCCTTGAGAGCTGCTTGGAAGCCTGATGGTGTGTGAAGTTAGTGAGCCAAATGGAGTTGTTCTCCCACAAGAAACCACTCGGCTGATCCTTCTTCAATATGCCCTTCACCAACATGCAGTGTTTCCTTGATTGAATTAGCTCTCACACCAATATTTGCGTCTAGAGCCTTTGCATTGAGGGCTATCTGAAAACGGCTGTGGCGCTGAAGTTGCCTGAGAATGTGGAGTTTGTGGCATGTGAAACCCGCATGTGGAGCATTCGTTTGTGTGGGATGCTCTACCAGGTTCATTCCTAGATAATGCAGTGAAAGGGCACTAAGCATAGAGTGTGAAAACTGAGTTTCCTTGAGAGCTGCTTGGAAGCCTGATGGTGTGTGAAGTTAGTGAGCCAAATGGAGTTGTTCTCCCACAAGAACCACTCGGCTGATCCTTCTTCAATATGCCCTTCACCAACATGCAGTGTTTCCTTGATTGAATTAGCTCTCACACCAATATTTGCGTCTAGAGCCTTTGCATTGAGGGCTATCTGAAAAACGGCTGTGGCGCTGAAGTTGCCTGTGAATGTGGAGTTGGTGGCATGTGAAACCCGCATGTGGAGCATTCTTTTGTGTGGGATGCTCTACCAGGTTCATTCCTTGATAATGCACTCAAAGGGCACTAAGCATAGAGTGTGAAAACTGAGTTTCCTTGAGAGCTGCTTGGAAGCCTCATGGTGTGTGAAGTTAGTGAGCCAAATGGAGTTGTTCTCCCACAAGAACCACTCGGCTGATCCTTCTTCAATATGCCCTTCACCAACATGCAGTGTTTCCTTGATTGAATTATCTCTCACACCAATATTTGCGTCTAGAGCCTTTGCATTGAGGGCTATCTGAAAACGGCTGTGGCGCTGAAGTTGCCTGTGAATGTGGAGTTGGTGGCATGTGAAACCCGCACGTGGAGCATTCGTTTGTGTGGGATGCTCTACTAGGTTCATTCCTAGATAATGCACTCAAAGGGCACTAAGCATAGAGTGTGAAAACTGAGTTTCCTTGAGAGCTGCTTGGAAGCCTGATGGTGTGTGAAGTTAGTGAGCCAAATGGAGTTGTTCTCCCACAAGAACCACTTGGCTAATCCTTCTTCAATATGCCCTTCACCAACATGCAGTGTTTCCTTGATTGAATTAGCTCTCACACCAATATTTGCGTCTAGAGCCTTTGCATTGAGGGCTATCTGAAAACGGCTGTGGCGCTGAAGTTGCCTGTGAATGTGGAGTTGGTGGCATGTGAAACCCGCATGTGGAGCATTCGTTTGTGTGGGTTGCTGAGCAAGCTTCATTTCAGTCCTAAGCACACAAAGGGCACTAAGCATAGAGTGTGAAAACTGAGTTTCCTTGAGAGCTGCTTGGAAGCCTGATGGTGTGTGAAGTTAGTGAGCCAAATGGAGTTGTTCTCCCACAAGAACCACTCGGCTGATCCTTCTTCAATATGCCCTTCACCAACATGCAGTGTTTCCTTGATTGAATTACCTCTCACACAATATTTGCGTCTAGAGCCTTTGCATTGAGGGCTATCTGAAAACGGCTGTGGCGCTGAAGTTGCCTGTGAATGTGGAGTTGGTGGCATGTGAAACCCGCACGTGGAGCATTCTTTTGTGTTTGATGCTCTACTAGGTTCATTCCTAGATAATGCACTCAAAGGGCACTAAGCATAGAGTGTGAAAACTGAGTTTCCTTGAGAGCTGCTTGGAAGCCTGATGGTGTGTGAAGTTAGTGAGCCAAATGGAGTTGTTCTCCCACAAGAACCACTCGGCTGATCCTTCTTCAATATGCCCTTCACCAACATGCAGTGTTTCCTTGATTGAATTAGCTCTCACACCAATATTTGCATCTAGAGCCTTTGCATTGAGGGCTATCTGAAAACGGCTGTGGCGCTGAAGTTGCCTGTGAATGTGGAGTTGGTGGCATGTGAAACCCGCATGTGGAGCATTCGTTTGTGTGGGATGCTCTACTAGGTTCATTCCTAGATAATGCACTCAAAGGGCACTAAGCATAGAGTGTGAAAACTGAGTTTCCTTGAGAGCTGCTTGGAAGCCTGATGGTGTGTGAAGTTAGTGAGCCAAATGGAGTTGTTCTCCCACAAGAACCTCTCGGCTGATCCTTCTTCAATATGCCCTTCACCCAACATGCAGTGTTTCCTTGATTGAATTACCTCTCACACCAATATTTGCGTCTAGAGCCTTTGCATTGAGGGCTATCTGAAAACGGCTGTGGCGCTGAAGTTGCCTGAGAATGTGGAGTTGGTGGCATGTGAAACCCGCATGTGGAGCATTCGTTTGTGTGGGTTGCTCAGCAAGCTTCATTTCAGTCCTAAGCACACAAAGGGCACTAAGCATAGAGTGTGAAAACTGAGTTTCCTTGAGAGCTGCTTGGAAGCCTGATGGTGTGTGAAGTTAGTGAGCCAAATGGAGTTGTTCTCCCACAAGAACCACTCGGCTGATCCTTCTTCAATATGCCCTTCACCAACATGCAGTGTTTCCTTGATTGAATTACCTCTCACACCAATATTTGCGTCTAGAGCCTTTGCATTGAGGGCTATCTGAAAACGGCTGTGGCGCTGAAGTTGCCTGTGAATGTGGAGTTGGTGGCATGTGAAACCCCGCATGTGGAGCATTCTTTTGTGTGGGATGCTCTACTAGGTTCATTCCTAGATAATGCACTCAAAGGGCACTAAGCATAGAGTGTGAAAACTGAGTTTCCTTGAGAGCTGCTTGGAAGCCTGATGGTGTGTGAAGTTAGTGAGCCAAATGGAGTTGTTCTCCCACAAGAACCACTCGGCTGATCCTTCTTCAATATGCCCTTCACCAACATGCAGTGTTTCCTTGATTGAATTAGCTCTCACACCAATATTTGCATCTAGAGCCTTTGCATTGAGGGCTATCTGAAAACGGCTGTGGCGCTGAAGTTGCCTGTGAATGTGGAGTTGGTGGCATGTGAAACCCGCACGTGGAGCCATTCGTTTGTGTGGGATGCTCTACTAGGTTCATTCCTAGATAATGCACTCAAAGGGCACTAAGCATAGAGTGGTGAAAACTGAGTTTCCTTGAGAGCTGCTTGGAAGCCTCATGGTGTGTGAAGTTAGTGAGCCAAATGGAGTTGTTCTCCCACAAGAACCTCTCGGCTGATCCTTCTTCAATATGCCCTTCACCAACATGCAGTGTTTCCTTGATTGAAATTAGCTCTCACACCAATATTTGCGTCTAGAGCCTTTGCATTGAGGGCTATCTGAAAACGGCTGTGGCGCTGAAGTTGCTGAGAATGTGGAGTTGGTGGCATGTGAAACCCGCATGTGGAGCATTCGTTTGTGTGGGATGCTCTACCAGGTTCATTCCTAGATAATGCAGTGAAAGGGCACTAAGCATAGAGTGTGAAAACAGTTCCTTGAGAGCTGCTTGGAAGCCTGATGGTGTGTGAAGTTAGTGAGCAAGTGGAGTTGTTCTCCCACAAGATCCACTCGGCTGATCCTTCTTCAATATGCCCTTCACCAACATGCAGTGTTTCCTTGATTGAATTAGCTCTCACAACCAATATTTGCGTCTAGAGCCTTTGCATTGAGGGCTATCTGAAAACGGCTGTGGCGCTGAAGTTGCCTGTGAATGTGGAGTTGGTGGCATGTGAAACCCGCATGTGGAGCATTCGTTTGTGTGGGATGCTCAGCAAGCTTCATTTCAGTCCTAGGCACACAAAGGGCACTAAGCATAGAGTGTGAAAACTGAGTTTCCTTGAGAGCTGCTTGGAAGCCTGATGGTGTGTGAAGTTAGTGAGCCAAATGGAGTTGTTCTCCCACAAGAACCACTCGGCTGATCCTTCTTCAATATGCCCTTCACCAACATGCAGTGTTTCCTTGATTGAATTAGCTCTCACACCAATATCTGCGTCTAGAGCCTTTGCATTGAGGGCTATCGGAAAACGGCTGTGGCGCTGAAGTTGCCTGTGAATGTGGAGTTGGTGGCATGTGGAACCCGCATGTGGAGCATTCTTTTGTGTGGGATACTCTACCAGGTTCATTCGTAGATAATGCACTCAAAGGGCACTAAGCATAGAGTGTGAAAACTGAGTTTCCTTGAGAGCTGCTTGGAAGCCTGATGTGTGTGAAGTTAGTGAGCCAAATGGAGTTGTTCTCCCACAAGAACCACTCGGCTGATCCTTCTTCAATATGCCCTTCACCAACATGCAGTGTTTCCTTGATTGAATTAGCTCTCACACCAATATTTGCGTCTAGAGCCTTTGCATTGAGGGCTATCTGAAAACGGCTGTGGCGCTGAAGTTGCCTGAGAATGTGGAGTTGGTGGCATGTGGAACCCGCATGTGGAGCATTCTTTTGTGTGGGATGCTCTACCAGGTTCACTCCTAGATAATGCACTCAAAGGGCACTAAGCATAGAGTGTGAAAACTGAGTTTCCTTGAGAGCTGCTTGGAAGCCTGATGGTGTGTGAAGTTAGTGAGCCAAATGGAGTTGTTCTCCCACAAGAACCACTCGGCTGATCCTTCTTCAATATGCCCTTCACCAACATGCAGTGTTTCCTTGATTGAATTAGCTCTCACACAATATCTGCATCTAGAGCCTTTGCATTGAGGGCTATCTGAAAACGGCTGTGGCGCTGAAGTTGCCTGTGAATGTGGAGTTGGTGGCATGTGAAGCCCGCATGTGGAGCATTCGTTTGTGTGGGATGCTCTACCAGGTTCATTCCTAGATAATGCAGTGAAAGGGCACTAAGCATAGAGTGTGAAAACTGAGTTTCCTTGAGAGCTGCTTGGAAGCCTGATGGTGTGTGAAGTTAGTGAGGCAAATGGAGTTGTTCTCCCACAAGAACCACTTGGCTAATCCTTCTTCAATATGCCCTTCACCAACATGCAGTGTTTCCTTGATTGAATTAGCTCTCACACCAATATTTGCGTCTAGAGCCCTTGCTTGAGGGCTATCTGAAAATGGCTGTGGCGCTGAAGTTGCCTGAGAATGTGGAGTTTTGTGGCATGTGAAACCCGCATGTGGAGCATTCGTTTGTGTGGGATGCTCTACCAGGTTCATTCCTAGATAATGCACTCAAAGGGCACTAAGCATAGAGTGTGAAAACTGAGTTTCCTTGAGAGCTGCTTGGAAGCCTGATGGTGTGTGAAGTTAGTGAGCCAAATGGAGTTGTTCTCCCACAAGAACCACTCGACTGATCCTTCTTCAATATGCCCTTCACCAACATGCAGTGTTTCCTTGATTGAATTAGCTCTCACACCAATATTTGCGTCTAGAGCCTTTGCATTGAGGGCTATCTGAAAATGGCTGTGGCGCTGAAGTTGCCTGTGAATGTGGAGTTGGTGGCATGTGAAACCTGCACGTGGAGCATTCGTTTGTGTGGGATGCTCTACCAGGTTCATTCCTAGATAATGCAGTGAAAGGGCACTAAGCATAGAGTGTGAAAACTGAGTTTCCTTGAGAGCTGCTTGGAAGCCTGATGGTGTGTGAAGTTAGTGAGGCAAATGGAGTTGTTCTCCCACAAGAACCACTTGGTTGATCCTTCTTCAATATGCCCTTCACCAACATGCAGTGTTTCCTTGATTGAATTAGCTCTCACACCAATATTTGCGTCTAGAGCCTTTGCATTGAGGGCTATCTGAAAACGGCTGTGGCGCTGAAGTTGCCTGTGAATGTGGAGTTGGTGGCATGTGAAACCCCGCATGTGGAGCATTCGTTTGTGTGGGATGCTCACCAAGCTTCATTTCAGTCCTAGGCACTCAAAGGGCACTAAGCATAGAGTGTGAAAACTGAGTTTCCTTGAGAGCTGCTTGGAAGCCTGATGGTGTGTGAAGTTAGTGAGGCAAATGGAGTTGTTCTCCCACAAGAACCACTCGGCTGATCCTTCTTCAATATGCCCTTCACCAACATGCAGTGTTTCCTTGATTGAATTAGCTCTCACACCAATATTTGCGTCTAGAGCCTTTGCATTGAGGGCTATCTGAAAACGGCTGTGGCGCTGAAGTTGCCTGTGAATGTGGAGTTGGTGGCATTGTGAAACCCGCATGTGGAGCATTCGTTTGTGTGGGATGCTCACCAAGCTTCATTTCAGTCCTAGGCACACAAAGGGCACTAAGCATAGAGTGTGAAAACTGAGTTTCCTTGAGAGCTGCTTGGAAACCTGATGATGTGTGAAGTTAGTGAGCCAAATGGAGTTGTTCTCCCACAAGAACCACTCGGCTGAATCCTTCTTCAATATGCCCTTCACCAACATGCAGTGTTTCCTTGATTGAATTAGCTCTCACACCAATATTTGCATCTAGAGCCTTTGCATTGAGGGCTATCTGAAAATGGCTGTGGCGCTGAAGTTGCCTGTGAATGTGGAGTTGGTGGCATGTGAAACCCGCATGTGGAGCATTCGTTTGTGTGGGATACTCTACCAGGTTCATTCCTAGATAATGCACTCAAAGGGTACTAAGCATAGAGTGTGAAAACTGAGTTTCCTTGAGAGCTGCTTGGAAGCCTGATGGTGTGTGAAGTTAGTGAGCCAAATGGAGTTGTTCTCCCACAAGAACCACTCGGCTGATCCTTCTTCAATATGCCCTTCACCAACATGCAGTGTTTCCTTGATTGAATTAGCTCTCACACCAATATTTGCATCTAGAGCCTTTGCATTGAGGGCTATCTGAAAATGGCTGTGGCGCTGAAGTTGCCTGTGAATGTGGAGTTGTGGCATGTGAAACCCGCATGTGGAGCATTCGTTTGTGTGGGATGCTCTACCAGGTTCATTCCTAGATAATGCACCTCAAAGGGCACTAAGCATAGAGTGTGAAAACTGAGTTTCCTTGAGAGCTGCTTGGAAACCTGATGGTGTGTGAAGTTAGTGAGCCAAATGGAGTTGTTCTCCCACAAGAACCACTCGGCTGATCCTTCTTCAATATGCCCTTCACCAACATGCAGTGTTTCCTTGATTGAATTAGCTCTCACACCAATATCTGCGTCTAGAGCCTTTGCATTGAGGGCTATCTGAAAACGGCTGTGGCGCTGAAGTTGCCTGTGAATGTTCAGTTGGTGGCATGTGAAGCCCGCATGTGGAGCATTCGTTTGTGTGGGATGCTCTACCAGGTTCATTCCTACATAATGCAGTGAAAGGGCACTAAGCATAGAGTGTGAAAACTGAGTTTCCTTGAGAGCTGCTTGGAAGCCTGATGGTGTGTGAAGTTAGTGAGGCAAATGGAGTTGTTCTCCCACAAGAACCACTTGGCTAATCCTTCTTCAATATGCCCTTCACCAACATGCAGTGTTTCCTTGATTGAATTAGCTCTCACACCAATATTTGCGTCTAGAGCCCTTGCTTGAGGGCTATCTGAAAATGGCTGTGGCGCTGAAGTTGCCTGTGAATGTGGAGTTGGTGGCATGTGAAACCTGCACGTGGAGCATTCGTTTGTGTGGGATGCTCTACCAGGTTCATTCCTAGTTAATGCAGTGAAAGGGCACTAAGCATAGAGTGTGAAAACTGAGTTTCCTTGAGAGCTGCTTGGAAGCCTGATGGTGTGTGAAGTTAGTGAGGCAAATGGAGTTGTTCTCCCACAAGAACCACTTGGTTGCTCGTTCTTCAATATGCCCTTCACCAACATGCAGTGTTTCCTTGATTGAATTAGCTCTCACACCAATATTTGCGTCTAGAGCCTTTGCATTGAGGGCTATCGGAAAACGGCTGTGGCGCTGAAGTTGCCTGTGAATGTGGAGTTGGTGGCATGTGAAACCCGCATGTGGAGCATTCGTTTGTGTGGGATGCTCACCAAGCTTCATTTCAGTCCTAGGCACACAAAGGGCACTAAGCATAGAGTGTGAAAACTGAGTTTCCTTGAGAGCTGCTTGGAAACCTGATGATGTGTGAAGTTAGTGAGCCAAATGGAGTTGTTCTCCCACAAGAACCACTCGGCTGATCCTTCTTCAATATGCCCTTCACCAACATGCAGTGTTTCCTTGATTGAATTAGCTCTCACACCAATATTTGCATCTAGAGCCTTTGCATTGAGGGCTATCTGAAAACGGCTGTGGCGCTGAAGTTGCCTGTGAATGTGGAGTTGGTGGCATGTGAAACCCGCATGTGGAGCATTCGTTTGTGTGGGATGCTCAGCAAGCTTCATTTCAGTCCTAGGCACTCAAAGGGTACTAAGCATAGAGTGTGAAAACTGAGTTTCCTTGAGAGCTGCTTGGAAGCCTGATGGTGTGTGAAGTTAGTGAGCCAAATGGAGTTGTTCTCCCACAAGAACCACTCGGCTGATCCTTCTTCAATATGCCCTTCACCAACATGCAGTGTTTCCTTGATTGAATTAGCTCTCACACCAATATTTGCATCTAGAGCCTTTGCATTGAGGGCTATCTGAAAATGGCTGTGGCGCTGAAGTTGCCTGTGAATGTGGAGTTGGTTGCATGTGAAACCCGCATGTGGAGCATTCGTTTGTGTGGGATGCTCTACCAGGTTCATTCCTAGATAATGCACTCAAAGGGCACTAAGCATAGAGTGTGAAAACTGAGTTTCCTTGAGAGCTGCTTGGAAGCCTGATGGTGTGTGAAGTTAGTGAGCCAAATGGAGTTGTTCTCCCACAAGAACCACTCGGTTGATCCTTCTTCAATATGCCCTTCACCAACATGCAGTGTTTCGTTGATTGAATTAGCTCTCACACCAATATTTGCGTCTAGAGCCTTTGCATTGAGGGCTATCTGAAAACGGCTGTGGCGCTGAAGTTGCCTGTGAATGTGGAGTTGGTGGCATGTGAAACCCGCATGTGGAGCATTCGTTTGTGTGGGATGCTCACCAAGCTTCATTTCAGTCCTAGGCACTCAAAGGGCACTAAGCATAGAGTGTGAAAACTGAGTTTCCTTGAGAGCTGCTTGGAAGCCTGATGGTGTGTGAAGTTAGTGAGCCAAATGGAGTTGTTCTCCCACAAGAACCACTCGGCTGATCCTTCCTTCAATATGCCCTTCACCAACATGCAGTGTTTCCTTGATTGAATTATCTCTCACACCAATATTTGCGTCTAGAGCCTTTGCATTGAGGGCTATCTGAAAACGGCTGTGGCGCTGAAGTTGCTTGTGAATGTGGAGTTGGTGGCATGTGAAACCCGCATGTGGAGCATTCATTTGTGTGAGATGCTCAGCAAGCTTCATTTCAGTCCTAGGCACACAAAGGGCACTAAGCATAGAGTGTGAAAACTGAGTTTCCTTGAGAGCTGCTTGGAAACCTGATGGTGTGTGAAGTTAGTGAGCCAAATGGAGTTGTTCTCCCACAAGAACCACTCGGCTGATCCTTCTTCAATATGCCCTTCACCAACATGCAGTGTTTCCTTGATTGAATTAGCTCTCACACCAATATTTGCGTCTAGAGCCTTTGCATTGAGGGCTATCTGAAAATGGCTGTGGCGCTGAAGTTGCCTGTGAATGTGGAATTGGTGGCATGTGAAACCCGCATGTGGAGCATTCGTTAGTGTGGGATGCTCACCAAGCTTCATTTCAGTCGTAGAAACTCAAAGGGCACTAAGCATAGAGTGTGAAACCTGAGTTTCCTTGAGAGCTGCTTGGAAGCCTGATGGTGTGTGAAGTTAGTGAGCCAAATGGAGTTGTTCTCCCACAAGAACCACTCGGCTGATCCTTCTTCAATATGCCCTTCACCAACATGCAGTGTTTCCTTGATTGAATTAGCTCTCACACCAATATTTGCGTCTAGAGCCTTTGCATTGAGGGCTATCTGAAAACGGCTGTGGCGCTGAAGTTGCCTGTGAATGTGGAGTTGGTGGCATGTGAAACCCGCATGTGGAGCATTCGTTTATGTAGGATGCTCACCAAGCTTCATTTCAGTCCTAGGCACACAAAGGGCACTAAGCATAGAGTGTGAAAACTGAGTTTCCTTGAGAGCTGCTTGGAAGCCTGATGGTGTGTGAAGTTAGTGAGCCAAATGGAGTTGTTCTCCCACAAGAACCACTCGGCTGATCCTTCTTCAATATGCCCTTCACCAACAGGCAGTGTTTCCTTGATTGAATTAGCTCTCACACCAATATTTGCGTCTAGAGCCTTTGCATTGAGGGCTATCTGAAAATGGCTGTGGCGCTGAAGTTGCCTGTGAATGTGGAGTTGGTGGCATGTGAAACCTGCATGTGGAGCATTCGTTTGTGTGGGATGCTCTACCAGGTTCATTCCTAGATAATGCACTCAAAGGACACTAAGCATAGAGTGTGAAAACTGAGTTTCCTTGAGAGCTGCTTGGAAGCCTGATGGTGTGTGAAGTTAGTGAGCCAAATGGAGTTGTTCTCCCACAAGAACCACTCGGCTGATCCTTCTTCAATATGCCCTTCACCAACATGCAGTGTTTCCTTGATTGAATTAGCTCTCACACCAATATTTGCGTCTAGAGCCTTTGCATTGAGGGCTATCTGAAAACGGCTGTGGCGCTGAAGTTGCCTGTGAATGTGGAGTTGGTGGCATGTGGAACCCGCATGTGGAGCATTCTTTTGTGTGGGATGCTCTACCAAGTTCATTCCTAGATAATTCACTCAAAGGGCACTAAGCATAGAGTGTGAAACCTGAGTTTCCTTGAGAGCTGCTTGGAAGCCTGATGGTGTGTGAAGTTAGTGAGCCAAATGGAGTTGTTCTCCCACAAGAACCACTCGGCTGATCCTTCTTCAATATGCCCTTCACCAACATGCAGTGTTTCCTTGATTGAATTAGCTCTCACACCAATATCTGCGTCTAGAGCCTTTGCATTGAGGGCTATCGGAAAACGGCTGTGGCGCTGAAGTTGCCTGTGAATGTGGAGTTGGTGGCATGTGGAACCCGCATGTGGAGCATTATTTTGTGTGGGATACTCTACCAGGTTCATTCCTAGATAATGCACTCAAAGGGCACTAAGCATAGAGTGTGAAAACTGAGTTTCCTTGAGAGCTGCTTGGAAGCCTGATGGTGTGTGAAGTTAGTGAGCCAAATGGAGTTGTTCTCCCACAAGAACCACTCGGCTGATCCTTCTTAAATATGCCCTTCACCAACATGCAGTGTTTCCTTGATTGAATTAGCTCTCACACCAATATTTGCGTGTAGAGCCTTTGCATTGAGGGCTATCTGAAAACGGTTGTGGCGCTGAAGTTGCCTGAGAATGTGGAGTTGGTGGCATGTGGAACCCGCATGTGGAGCATTCTTTTGTGTGGGATGCTCTACCAGGTTCACTCCTAGATAATGCACTCAAAGGGCACTAAGCATAGAGTGTGAAAACTGAGTTTCCTTGAGAGCTGCTTGGAAGCCTGATGGTGTGTGAAGTTAGTGAGCCAAATGGAGTTGTTCTCCCACAAGAACCACTCGGCTGATCCTTCTTCAATATGCCCTTCACCAACATGCAGTGTTTCCTTGATTGAATTAGCTCTCACACCAATATCTGCGTCTAGAGCCTTTGCATTGAGGGCTATCTGAAAACGGCTGTGGCGCTGAAGTTGCCTGTGAATGTGGAGTTGGTGGCATGTGAAGCCCGCATGTGGAGCATTCGTTTGTGTGGGATGCTCTACCAGGTTCATTCCTAGATAATGCACTCAAAGGACACTAAGCATAGAGTGTGAAAACTGAGTTTCCTTGAGAGCTGCTTGGAAGCCTGATGGTGTGTGAAGTTAGTGAGCCAAATGGAGTTGTTCTCCCACAAGAACCACTCGGCTGATCCTTCTTCAATATGCCCTTCACCAACATGCAGTGTTTCCTTGATTGAATTAGCTCTCACACCAATATTTGCGTCTAGAGCCTTTGCATTGAGGGCTATCTGAAAACGGCTGTGGCGCTGAAGTTGCCTGTGAATGTGGAGTTGGTGGCATGTGGAACCCGCATGTGGAGCATTCTTTTGTGTGGGATGCTCTACCAGGTTCATTCCTAGATAATGCACTCAAAGGGCACTAAGCATAGAGTGTGAAAACTGAGTTTCCTTGAGAGCTGCTTGGAAGCCTGATGGTGTGTGAAGTTAGTGAGCCAAATGGAGTTGTTCTCCCACAAGAACCACTCGGCTGATCCTTCTTCAATATGCCCTTCACCAACATGCAGTGTTTCCTTGATTGAATTAGCTCTCACACCAATATCTGCGTCTAGAGCCTTTGCATTGAGGGCTATCGGAAAACGGCTGTGGCGCTGAAGTTGCCTGTGAATGTGGAGTTGGTGGCATGTGAAACCCGCATGTGGAGCATTCGTTTGTGTGGGATGCTCAGCAAGCTTCATTTCAGTCCTAGGCACTCAAAGGGTACTAAGCATAGAGTGTGAAAACTGAGTTTCCTTGAGAGCTGCTTGGAAGCCTGATGGTGTGTGAAGTTAGTGAGCCAAATGGAGTTGTTCTCCCACAAGAACCACTCGGCTGATCCTTCTTCAATATGCCCTTCACCAACATGCAGTGTTTCCTTGATTGAATTAGCTCTCACACCAATATTTGCATCTAGAGCCTTTGCATTGAGGGCTATCTGAAAATGGCTGTGGCGCTGAAGTTGCCTGTGAATGTGGAGTTGGTTGCATGTGAAACCCGCATGTGGAGCATTCGTTTGTGTGGGATGCTCTACCAGGTTCATTCCTAGATAATGCACTCAAAGGGCACTAAGCATAGAGTGTGAAAACTGAGTTTCCTTGAGAGCTGCTTGGAAGCCTGATGGTGTGTGAAGTTAGTGAGCCAAATGGAGTTGTTCTCCCACAAGAACCACTCGGTTGATCCTTCTTCAATATGCCCTTCACCAACATGCAGTGTTTCGTTGATTGAATTAGCTCTCACACCAATATTTGCGTCTAGAGCCTTTGCATTGAGGGCTATCTGAAAACGGCTGTGGCGCTGAAGTTGCCTGTGAATGTGGAGTTGGTGGCATGTGAAACCCGCATGTGGAGCATTCGTTTGTGTGGGATGCTCACCAAGCTTCATTTCAGTCCTAGGCACTCAAAGGGCACTAAGCATAGAGTGTGAAAACTGAGTTTCCTTGAGAGCTGCTTGGAAGCCTGATGGTGTGTGAAGTTAGTGAGCCAAATGGAGTTGTTCTCCCACAAGAACCACTCGGCTGATCCTTCTTCAATATGCCCTTCACCAACATGCAGTGTTTCCTTGATTGAATTATCTCTCACACCAATATTTGCGTCTAGAGCCTTTGCATTGAGGGCTATCTGAAAACGGCTGTGGCGCTGAAGTTGCTTGTGAATGTGGAGTTGGTGGCATGTGAAACCCGCATGTGGAGCATTCATTTGTGTGAGATGCTCAGCAAGCTTCATTTCAGTCCTAGGCACACAAAGGGCACTAAGCATAGAGTGTGAAAACTGAGTTTCCTTGAGAGCTGCTTGGAAACCTGATGGTGTGTGAAGTTAGTGAGCCAAATGGAGTTGTTCTCCCACAAGAACCACTCGGCTGATCCTTCTTCAATATGCCCTTCACCAACATGCAGTGTTTCCTTGATTGAATTAGCTCTCACACCAATATTTGCGTCTAGAGCCTTTGCATTGAGGGCTATCTGAAAATGGCTGTGGCGCTGAAGTTGCCTGTGAATGTGGAGTTGGTGGCATGTGAAACCCGCATGTGGAGCATTCGTTAGTGTGGGATGCTCACCAAGCTTCATTTCAGTCGTAGAAACTCAAAGGGCACTAAGCATAGAGTGTGAAACCTGAGTTTCCTTGAGAGCTGCTTGGAAGCCTGATGGTGTGTGAAGTTAGTGAGCCAAATGGAGTTGTTCTCCCACAAGAACCACTCGGCTGATCCTTCTTCAATATGCCCTTCACCAACATGCAGTGTTTCCTTGATTGAATTAGCTCTCACACCAATATTTGCGTCTAGAGCCTTTGCATTGAGGGCTATCTGAAAACGGCTGTGGCGCTGAAGTTGCCTGTGAATGTGGAGTTGGTGGCATGTGAAACCCGCATGTGGAGCATTCGTTTATGTAGGATGCTCACCAAGCTTCATTTCAGTCCTAGGCACACAAAGGGCACTAAGCATAGAGTGTGAAAACTGAGTTTCCTTGAGAGCTGCTTGGAAGCCTGATGGTGTGTGAAGTTAGTGAGCCAAATGGAGTTGTTCTCCCACAAGAACCACTCGGCTGATCCTTCTTCAATATGCCCTTCACCAACAGGCAGTGTTTCCTTGATTGAATTAGCTCTCACACCAATATTTGCGTCTAGAGCCTTTGCATTGAGGGCTATCTGAAAATGGCTGTGGCGCTGAAGTTGCCTGTGAATGTGGAGTTGGTGGCATGTGAAACCTGCATGTGGAGCATTCGTTTGTGTGGGATGCTCTACCAGGTTCATTCCTAGATAATGCACTCAAAGGACACTAAGCATAGAGTGTGAAAACTGAGTTTCCTTGAGAGCTGCTTGGAAGCCTGATGGTGTGTGAAGTTAGTGAGCCAAATGGAGTTGTTCTCCCACAAGAACCACTCGGCTGATCCTTCTTCAATATGCCCTTCACCAACATGCAGTGTTTCCTTGATTGAATTAGCTCTCACACCAATATTTGCGTCTAGAGCCTTTGCATTGAGGGCTATCTGAAAACGGCTGTGGCGCTGAAGTTGCCTGTGAATGTGGAGTTGGTGGCATGTGGAACCCGCATGTGGAGCATTCTTTTGTGTGGGATGCTCTACCAGGTTCATTCCTAGATAATGCACTCAAAGGGCACTAAGCATAGAGTGTGAAACCTGAGTTTCCTTGAGAGCTGCTTGGAAGCCTGATGGTGTGTGAAGTTAGTGAGCCAAATGGAGTTGTTCTCCCACAAGAACCACTCGGCTGATCCTTCTTCAATATGCCCTTCACCAACATGCAGTGTTTCCTTGATTGAATTAGCTCTCACACCAATATCTGCGTCTAGAGCCTTTGCATTGAGGGCTATCGGAAAACGGCTGTGGCGCTGAAGTTGCCTGTGAATGTGGAGTTGGTGGCATGTGGAACCCGCATGTGGAGCATTATTTTGTGTGGGATACTCTACCAGGTTCATTCCTAGATAATGCACTCAAAGGGCACTAAGCATAGAGTGTGAAAACTGAGTTTCCTTGAGAGCTGCTTGGAAGCCTGATGGTGTGTGAAGTTAGTGAGCCAAATGGAGTTGTTCTCCCACAAGAACCACTCGGCTGATCCTTCTTCAATATGCCCTTCACCAACATGCAGTGTTTCCTTGATTGAATTAGCTCTCACACCAATATCTGCGTCTAGAGCCTTTGCATTGAGGGCTATCTGAAAACGGCTGTGGCGCTGAAGTTGCCTGTGAATGTGGAGTTGGTGGCATGTGAAGCCCGCATGTGGAGCATTCGTTTGTGTGGGATGCTCTACCAGGTTCATTCCTAGATAATGCACTCAAAGGACACTAAGCATAGAGTGTGAAAACTGAGTTTCCTTGAGAGCTGCTTGGAAGCCTGATGGTGTGTGAAGTTAGTGAGCCAAATGGAGTTGTTCTCCCACAAGAACCACTCGGCTGATCCTTCTTCAATATGCCCTTCACCAACATGCAGTGTTTCCTTGATTGAATTAGCTCTCACACCAATATTTGCGTCTAGAGCCTTTGCATTGAGGGCTATCTGAAAACGGCTGTGGCGCTGAAGTTGCCTGTGAATGTGGAGTTGGTGGCATGTGGAACCCGCATGTGGAGCATTCTTTTGTGTGGGATGCTCTACCAGGTTCATTCCTAGATAATGCACTCAAAGGACACTAAGCATAGAGTGTGAAAACTGAGTTTCCTTGAGAGCTGCTTGGAAGCCTGATGGTGTGTGAAGTTAGTGAGCCAAATGGAGTTGTTCTCCCACAAGAACCACTCGGCTGATCCTTCTTCAATATGCCCTTCACCAACATGCAGTGTTTCCTTGATTGAATTAGCTCTCACACCAATATCTGCGTCTAGAGCCTTTGCATTGAGGGCTATCGGAAAACGGCTGTGGCTCTGAAGTTGCCTCTGAATGTGGAGTTGGTGGCATGTGAAACCCGCATGTGGAGCATTCGTTTGTGTGGGATGCTCAGCAAGCTTCATTTCAGTCCTAGGCACTCAAAGGGTACTAAGCATAGAGTGTGAAAACTGAGTTTCCTTGAGAGCTGCTTGGAAGCCTGATGGTGTGTGAAGTTAGTGAGCCAAATGGAGTTGTTCTCCCACAAGAACCACTCGGCTGATCCTTCTTCAATATGCCCTTCACCAACATGCAGTGTTTCCTTGATTGAATTAGCTCTCACACCAATATTTGCATCTAGAGCCTTTGCATTGAGGGCTATCTGAAAATGGCTGTGGCGCTGAAGTTGCCTGTGAATGTGGAGTTGGTTGCATGTGAAACCCGCATGTGGAGCATTCGTTTGTGTGGGATGCTCTACCAGGTTCATTCCTAGATAATGCACTCAAAGGGCACTAAGCATAGAGTGTGAAAACTGAGTTTCCTTGAGAGCTGCTTGGAAGCCTGATGGTGTGTGAAGTTAGTGAGCCAAATGGAGTTGTTCTCCCACAAGAACCACTCGGCTGATCCTTCTTCAATATGCCCTTCACCAACATGCAGTGTTTCCTTGATTGAATTAGCTCTCACACCAATATCTGCGTCTAGAGCCTTTGCATTGAGGGCTATCTGGAAAACGGCTGTGGCGCTGAAGTTGCCTCTGAATGTGGAGTTGGTGGCATGTGAAACCCGCATGTGGAGCATTCGTTTGTGTGGGATGCTCAGCAAGCTTCATTTCAGTCCTAGGCACTCAAAGGGTACTAAGCATAGAGTGTGAAAACTGAGTTTCCTTGAGAGCTGCTTGGAAGCCTGATGGTGTGTGAAGTTAGTGAGCCAAATGGAGTTGTTCTCCCACAAGAACCACTCGGCTGATCCTTCTTCAATATGCCCTTCACCAACATGCAGTGTTTCCTTGATTGAATTAGCTCTCACACCAATATTTGCATCTAGAGCCTTTGCATTGAGGGCTATCTGAAAATGGCTGTGGCGCTGAAGTTGCCTGTGAATGTGGAGTTGGTTGCATGTGAAACCCGCATGTGGAGCATTCGTTTGTGTGGGATGCTCTACCAGGTTCATTCCTAGATAATGCACTCAAAGGGCACTAAGCATAGAGTGTGAAAACTGAGTTTCCTTGAGAGCTGCTTGGAAGCCTGATGGTGTGTGAAGTTAGTGAGCCAAATGGAGTTGTTCTCCCACAAGAACCACTCGGTTGATCCTTCTTCAATATGCCCTTCACCAACATGCAGTGTTTCGTTGATTGAATTAGCTCTCACACCAATATTTGCGTCTAGAGCCTTTGCATTGAGGGCTATCGGAAAACGGCTGTGGCGCTGAAGTTGCCTGTGAATGTGGAGTTGGTGGCATGTGAAACCCGCATGTGGAGCATTCGTTTGTGTGGGATGCTCACCAAGCTTCATTTCAGTCCTAGGCACTCAAAGGGCACTAAGCATAGAGTGTGAAAACTGAGTTTCCTTGAGAGCTGCTTGGAAGCCTGATGGTGTGTGAAGTTAGTGAGCCAAATGGAGTTGTTCTCCCACAAGAACCACTCGGCTGATCCTTCTTCAATATGCCCTTCACCAACATGCAGTGTTTCCTTGATTGAATTATCTCTCACACCAATATTTGCGTCTAGAGCCTTTGCATTGAGGGCTATCTGAAAACGGCTGTGGCGCTGAAGTTGCTTCTGAATGTGGAGTTGGTGGCATGTGAAACCCGCATGTGGAGCATTCATTTGTGTGAGATGCTCAGCAAGCTTCATTTCAGTCCTAGGCACACAAAGGGCACTAAGCATAGAGTGTGAAAACTGAGTTTCCTTGAGAGCTGCTTGGAAACCTGATGGTGTGTGAAGTTAGTGAGCCAAATGGAGTTGTTCTCCCACAAGAACCACTCGGCTGATCCTTCTTCAATATGCCCTTCACCAACATGCAGTGTTTCCTTGATTGAATTAGCTCTCACACCAATATTTGCGTCTAGAGCCTTTGCATTGAGGGCTATCTGAAAATGGCTGTGGCGCTGAAGTTGCCTGTGAATGTGGAGTTGGTGGCATGTGAAACCCGCATGTGGAGCATTCGTTAGTGTGGGATGCTCACCAAGCTTCATTTCAGTCGTAGAAACTCAAAGGGCACTAAGCATAGAGTGTGAAACCTGAGTTTCCTTGAGAGCTGCTTGGAAGCCTGATGGTGTGTGAAGTTAGTGAGCCAAATGGAGTTGTTCTCCCACAAGAACCACTCGGCTGATCCTTCTTCAATATGCCCTTCACCAACATGCAGTGTTTCCTTGATTGAATTAGCTCTCACACCAATATTTGCGTCTAGAGCCTTTGCATTGAGGGCTATCTGAAAACGGCTGTGGCGCTGAAGTTGCCTGTGAATGTGGAGTTGGTGGCATGTGAAACCCGCATGTGGAGCATTCGTTTATGTAGGATGCTCACCAAGCTTCATTTCAGTCCTAGGCACACAAAGGGCACTAAGCATAGAGTGTGAAAACTGAGTTTCCTTGAGAGCTGCTTGGAAGCCTGATGGTGTGTGAAGTTAGTGAGCCAAATGGAGTTGTTCTCCCACAAGAACCACTCGGCTGATCCTTCTTCAATATGCCCTTCACCAACAGGCAGTGTTTCCTTGATTGAATTAGCTCTCACACCAATATTTGCGTCTAGAGCCTTTGCATTGAGGGCTATCTGAAAATGGCTGTGGCGCTGAAGTTGCCTGTGAATGTGGAGTTGGTGGCATGTGAAACCTGCATGTGGAGCATTCGTTTGTGTGGGATGCTCTACCAGGTTCATTCCTAGATAATGCACTCAAAGGACACTAAGCATAGAGTGTGAAAACTGAGTTTCCTTGAGAGCTGCTTGGAAGCCTGATGGTGTGTGAAGTTAGTGAGCCAAATGGAGTTGTTCTCCCACAAGAACCACTCGGCTGATCCTTCTTCAATATGCCCTTCACCAACATGCAGTGTTTCCTTGATTGAATTAGCTCTCACACCAATATTTGCGTCTAGAGCCTTTGCATTGAGGGCTATCTGAAAACGGCTGTGGCGCTGAAGTTGCCTGTGAATGTGGAGTTGGTGGCATGTGGAACCCGCATGTGGAGCATTCGTTTGTGTGGGATGCTCTACCAGGTTCATTCCTAGATAATGCACTCAAAGGGCACTAAGCATAGAGTGTGAAACCTGAGTTTCCTTGAGAGCTGCTTGGAAGCCTGATGGTGTGTGAAGTTAGTGAGCCAAATGGAGTTGTTCTCCCACAAGAACCACTCGGCTGATCCTTCTTCAATATGCCCTTCACCAACATGCAGTGTTTCCTTGATTGAATTAGCTCTCACACCAATATCTGCGTCTAGAGCCTTTGCATTGAGGGCTATCGGAAAACGGCTGTGGCGCTGAAGTTGCCTGTGAATGTGGAGTTGGTGGCATGTGGAACCCGCATGTGGAGCATTCTTTTGTGTGGGATACTCTACCAGGTTCATTCCTAGATAATGCACTCAAAGGGCACTAAGCATAGAGTGTGAAAACTGAGTTTCCTTGAGAGCTGCTTGGAAGCCTGATGGTGTGTGAAGTTAGTGAGCCAAATGGAGTTGTTCTCCCACAAGAACCACTCGGCTGATCCTTCTTCAATATGCCCTTCACCAACATGCAGTGTTTCCTTGATTGAATTAGCTCTCACACCAATATTTGCGTCTAGAGCCTTTGCATTGAGGGCTATCTGAAAACGGCTGTGGCGCTGAAGTTGCCTGAGAATGTGGAGTTGGTGGCATGTGGAACCCGCATGTGGAGCATTCTTTTGTGTGGGATGCTCTACCAGGTTCACTCCTAGATAATGCACTCAAAGGGCACTAAGCATAGAGTGTGAAACCTGAGTTTCCTTGAGAGCTGCTTGGAAGCCTGATGGTGTGTGAAGTTAGTGAGCCAAATGGAGTTGTTCTCCCACAAGAACCACTCGGCTGATCCTTCTTCAATATGCCCTTCACCAACATGCAGTGTTTCCTTGATTGAATTAGCTCTCACACCAATATCTGCGTCTAGAGCCTTTGCATTGAGGGCTATCTGAAAACGGCTGTGGCGCTGAAGTTGCCTGTGAATGTGGAGTTGGTGGCATGTGAAGCCCGCATGTGGAGCATTCGTTTGTGTGGGATGCTCTACCAGGTTCATTCCTAGATAATGCACTCAAAGGACACTAAGCATAGAGTGTGAAAACTGAGTTTCCTTGAGAGCTGCTTGGAAGCCTGATGGTGTGTGAAGTTAGTGAGCCAAATGGAGTTGTTCTCCCACAAGAACCACTCGGCTGATCCTTCTTCAATATGCCCTTCACCAACATGCAGTGTTTCCTTGATTGAATTAGCTCTCACACCAATATTTGCGTCTAGAGCCTTTGCATTGAGGGCTATCTGAAAACGGCTGTGGCGCTGAAGTTGCCTGTGAATGTGGAGTTGGTGGCATGTGGAACCCGCATGTGGAGCATTCTTTTGTGTGGGATGCTCTACCAGGTTCATTCCTAGATAATGCACTCAAAGGGCACTAAGCATAGAGTGTGAAACCTGAGTTTCCTTGAGAGCTGCTTGGAAGCCTGATGGTGTGTGAAGTTAGTGAGCCAAATGGAGTTGTTCTCCCACAAGAACCACTCGGCTGATCCTTCTTCAATATGCCCTTCACCAACATGCAGTGTTCCCTTGATTGAATTAGCTCTCACACCAATATCTGCGTCTAGAGCCTTTGCATTGAGGGCTATCGGAAAACGGCTGTGGCGCTGAAGTTGCCTGTGAATGTGGAGTTGGTGGCATGTGGAACCCGCATGTGGAGCATTCGTTTGTGTGGGATACTCTACCAGGTTCATTCCTAGATAATGCACTCAAAGGGCACTAAGCATAGAGTGTGAAAACTGAGTTTCCTTGAGAGCTGCTTGGAAGCCTGATGGTGTGTGAAGTTAGTGAGCCAAATGGAGTTGTTCTCCCACAAGAACCACTCGGCTGATCCTTCTTCAATATGCCCTTCACCAACATGCAGTGTTTCCTTGATTGAATTAGCTCTCACACCAATATTTGCATCTAGAGCCTTTGCATTGAGGGCTATCTGAAAACGGCTGTGGCGCTGAAGTTGCCTGAGAATGTGGAGTTGGTGGCATGTGGAACCCGCATGTGGAGCATTCTTTTGTGTGGGATGCTCTACCAGGTTCACTCCTAGATAATGCACTCAAAGGGCACTAAGCATAGAGTGTGAAACCTGAGTTTCCTTGAGAGCTGCTTGGAAGCCTGATGGTGTGTGAAGTTAGTGAGCCAAATGGAGTTGTTCTCCCACAAGAACCACTCGGCTGATCCTTCTTCAATATGCCCTTCACCAACATGCAGTGTTTCCTTGATTGAATTAGCTCTCACAGCAATATTTGCGTCTAGAGCCTTTGCATTGAGGGCTATCTGAAAACGGCTGTGGCGCTGAAGTTGCCTGAGAATGTGGAGTTGGTGGCATGTGGAACCCGCATGTGGAGCATTCTTTTGTGTGGGATGCTCTACCAGGTTCACTCCTAGATAATGCACTCAAAGGGCACTAAGCATAGAGTGTGAAACCTGAGTTTCCTTGAGAGCTGCTTGGAAGCCTGATGGTGTGTGAAGTTAGTGAGCCAAATGGAGTTGTTCTCCCACAAGAACCACTCGGCTGATCCTTCTTCAATATGCCCTTCACCAACATGCAGTGTTTCCTTGATTGAATTAGCTCTCACACCAATATCTGCGTCTAGAGCCTTTGCATTGAGGGCTATCTGAAAACGGCTGTGGCGCTGAAGTTGCCTGTGAATGTGGAGTTGGTGGCATGTGAAGCCCGCATGTGGAGCATTCGTTTGTGTGGGATGCTCTACCAGGTTCATTCCTAGATAATGCACTCAAAGGACACTAAGCATAGAGTGTGAAAACTGAGTTTCCTTGAGAGCTGCTTGGAAGCCTGATGGTGTGTGAAGTTAGTGAGCCAAATGGAGTTGTTCTCCCACAAGAACCACTCGGCTGATCCTTCTTCAATATGCCCTTCACCAACATGCAGTGTTCCCTTGATTGAATTAGCTCTCACACCAATATCTGCGTCTAGAGCCTTTGCATTGAGGGCTATCGGAAAACGGCTGTGGCGCTGAAGTTGCCTGTGAATGTGGAGTTGGTGGCATGTGGAACCCGCATGTGGAGCATTCGTTTGTGTGGGATACTCTACCAGGTTCATTCCTAGATAATGCACTCAAAGGGCACTAAGCATAGAGTGTGAAAACTGAGTTTCCTTGAGAGCTGCTTGGAAGCCTGATGGTGTGTGAAGTTAGTGAGCCAAATGGAGTTGTTCTCCCACAAGAACCACTCGGCTGATCCTTCTTCAATATGCCCTTCACCAACATGCAGTGTTTCCTTGATTGAATTAGCTCTCACACCAATATTTGCATCTAGAGCCTTTGCATTGAGGGCTATCTGAAAACGGCTGTGGCGCTGAAGTTGCCTGAGAATGTGGAGTTGGTGGCATGTGGAACCCGCATGTGGAGCATTCTTTTGTGTGGGATGCTCTACCAGGTTCACTCCTAGATAATGCACTCAAAGGGCACTAAGCATAGAGTGTGAAAACTGAGTTTCCTTGAGAGCTGCTTGGAAGCCTGATGGTGTGTGAAGTTAGTGAGCCAAATGGAGTTGTTCTCCCACAAGAACCACTCGGCTGATCCTTCTTCAATATGCCCTTCACCAACATGCAGTGTTTCCTTGATTGAATTAGCTCTCACAGCAATATTTGCGTCTAGAGCCTTTGCATTGAGGGCGATCTGAAAATGGCTGTGGCGCTGAAGTTGCCTGTGAATGTGGAGTTGGTGGCATGTGAAACCCGCATGTGGAGCATTCGTTTGTGTGGGATGCTCTACCAGGTTCATTCCTAGATAATGCACTCAAAGGGCACTAAGCCTAGAGTGTGAAAACTGAGTTTCCTTGAGAGCTGCTTGGAAGCCTGATGGTGTGTGAAGTTAGTGAGCCAAATGGAGTTGTTCTCCCACAAGAACCACTCGGCTGATCCTTCTTCAATATGCCCTTCACCAACATGCAGTGTTTCCTTGATTGAATTAGCTCTCACACCAATATTTGCGTCTAGAGCCTTTGCATTGAGGGCTATCGGAAAACGGCTGTGGCGCTGAAGTTGCGTGTGAATGTGGAGTTGGTGGCATGTGGAACCCGCATGTGGAGCATTCTTTTGTGTGGGATGCTCTACCAGGTTCATTCCTAGATAATGCAGTGAAAGGGCACTAAGCATAGAGTGTGAAAACTGAGTTTCCTTGAGAGCTGCTTGGAAACCTGATGATGTGTGAAGTTAGTGAGCCAAATGGAGTTGTTCTCCCACAAGAACCACTCGGCTGATCCTTCTTCAATATGCCCTTCACCAACATGCAGTGTTTCCTTGATTGAATTAGCTCTCACACCAATATTTGCATCTAGAGCCTTTGCATTGAGGGCTATCTGAAAATGGCTGTGGCGCTGAAGTTGCCTGTGAATGTGGAGTTGGTGGCATGTGAAACCCGCATGTGGAGCATTCGTTTGTGTGGGATGCTCACCAAGCTTCATTTCAGTCCTAGGCACTCAAAGGGTACTAAGCATAGAGTGTGAAAACTGAGTTTCCTTGAGAGCTGCTTGGAAGCCTGATGGTGTGTGAAGTTAGTGAGCCAAATGGAGTTGTTCTCCCACAAGAACCACTCGGCTGATCCTTCTTCAATATGCCCTTCACCAACATGCAGTGTTTCCTTGATTGAATTAGCTCTCACACCAATATTTGCATCTAGAGCCTTTGCATTGAGGGCTATCTGAAAATGGCTGTGGCGCTGAAGTTGCCTGTGAATGTGGAGTTGGTGGCATGTGAAACCCGCATGTGGAGCATTCGTTTGTGTGGGATGCTCTACCAGGTTCATTCCTAGATAATGCACTCAAAGGGCACTAAGCATAGAGTGTGAAAACTGAGTTTCCTTGAGAGCTGCTTGGAAGCCTGATGGTGTGTGAAGTTAGTGAGCCAAATGGAGTTGTTCTCCCACAAGAACCACTCGGTTGATCCTTCTTCAATATGCCCTTCACCAACATGCAGTGTTTCGTTGATTGAATTAGCTCTCACACCAATATTTGCGTCTAGAGCCTTTGCATTGAGGGCTATCTGAAAACGGCTGTGGCGCTGAAGTTGCCTGTGAATGTGGAGTTGGTGGCATGTGAAACCCGCATGTGGAGCATTCGTTTGTGTGGGATGCTCACCAAGCTTCATTTCAGTCCTAGGCACTCAAAGGGCACTAACCCTAGAGTGTGAAAACTGAGTTTCCTTGAGAGCTGCTTGGAAGCCTGATGGTGTGTGAAGTTAGTGAGCCAAATGGAGTTGTTCTCCCACAAGAACCACTCGGCTGATCCTTCTTCAATATGCCCTTCACCAACATGCAGTGTTTCCTTGATTGAATTATCTCTCACACCAATATTTGCGTCTAGAGCCTTTGCATTGAGGGCTATCTGAAAACGGCTGTGGCGCTGAAGTTGCTTGTGAATGTGGAGTTGGTGGCATGTGAAACCCGCATGTGGAGCATTCGTTTGTGTGAGATGCTCAGCAAGCTTCATTTCAGTCCTAGGCACACAAAGGGCACTAAGCATAGAGTGTGAAAACTGAGTTTCCTTGAGAGCTGCTTGGAAACCTGATGGTGTGTGAAGTTAGTGAGCCAAATGGAGTTGTTCTCCCACAAGAACCACTCGGCTGATCCTTCTTCAATATGCCCTTCACCAACATGCAGTGTTTCCTTGATTGAATTAGCTCTCACACCAATATTTGCGTCTAGAGCCTTTGCATTGAGGGCTATCTGAAAATGGCTGTGGCGCTGAAGTTGCCTGTGAATGTGGAGTTGGTGGCATGTGAAACCCGCATGTGGAGCATTCGTTAGTGTGGGATGCTCACCAAGCTTCATTTCAGTCGTAGAAACTCAAAGGGCACTAAGCATAGAGTGTGAAACCTGAGTTTCCTTGAGAGCTGCTTGGAAGCCTGATGGTGTGTGAAGTTAGTGAGCCAAATGGAGTTGTTCTCCCACAAGAACCACTCGGCTGATCCTTCTTCAATATGCCCTTCACCAACATGCAGTGTTTCCTTGATTGAATTAGCTCTCACACCAATATTTGCGTCTAGAGCCTTTGCATTGAGGGCTATCTGAAAACGGCTGTGGCGCTGAAGTTGCCTGTGAATGTGGAGTTGGTGGCATGTGAAACCCGCATGTGGAGCATTCGTTTATGTAGGATGCTCACCAAGCTTCATTTCAGTCCTAGGCACACAAAGGGCACTAAGCATAGAGTGTGAAAACTGAGTTTCCTTGAGAGCTGCTTGGAAGCCTGATGGTGTGTGAAGTTAGTGAGCCAAATGGAGTTGTTCTCCCACAAGAACCACTCGGCTGATCCTTCTTCAATATGCCCTTCACCAACAGGCAGTGTTTCCTTGATTGAATTAGCTCTCACACCAATATTTGCGTCTAGAGCCTTTGCATTGAGGGCTATCTGAAAATGGCTGTGGCGCTGAAGTTGCCTGTGAATGTGGAGTTGGTGGCATGTGAAACCTGAATGTGGAGCATTCGTTTGTGTGGGATGCTCTACCAGGTTCATTCCTAGATAATGCACTCAAAGGACACTAAGCATAGAGTGTGAAAACTGAGTTTCCTTGAGAGCTGCTTGGAAGCCTGATGGTGTGTGAAGTTAGTGAGCCAAATGGAGTTGTTCTCCCACAAGAACCACTCGGCTGATCCTTCTTCAATATGCCCTTCACCAACATGCAGTGTTTCCTTGATTGAATTAGCTCTCACACCAATATTTGCGTCTAGAGCCTTTGCATTGAGGGCTATCTGAAAACGGCTGTGGCGCTGAAGTTGCCTGTGAATGTGGAGTTGGTGGCATGTGGAACCCGCATGTGGAGCATTCTTTTGTGTGGGATGCTCTACCAGGTTCATTCCTAGATAATGCACTCAAAGGGCACTAAGCATAGAGTGTGAAACCTGAGTTTCCTTGAGAGCTGCTTGGAAGCCTGATGGTGTGTGAAGTTAGTGAGCCAAATGGAGTTGTTCTCCCACAAGAACCACTCGGCTGATCCTTCTTCAATATGCCCTTCACCAACATGCAGTGTTTCCTTGATTGAATTAGCTCCCACACCAATATGTGCGTCTAGAGCCTTTGCATTGAGGGCTATCTGAAAACGGCTGTGGCGCTGAAGTTGCCTGTGAATGTGGAGTTGGTGGCATGTGGAACCCGCATGTGGAGCATTCTTTTGTGTGGGATGCTCTACCAGGTTCATTCCTAGATAATGCACTCAAAGGGCACTAAGCATAGAGTGTGAAACCTGAGTTTCCTTGAGAGCTGCTTGGAAGCCTGATGGTGTGTGAAGTTAGTGAGCCAAATGGAGTTGTTCTCCCACAAGAACCACTCGGCTGATCCTTCTTCAATATGCCCTTCACCAACATGCAGTGTTTCCTTGATTGAATTAGCTCTCACACCAATATCTGCGTCTAGAGCCTTTGCATTGAGGGCTATCGGAAAACGGCTGTGGCGCTGAAGTTGCCTGTGAATGTGGAGTTGGTGGCATGTGGAACCCGCATGTGGAGCATTCTTTTGTGTGGGATACTCTACCAGGTTCATTCCTAGATAATGCACTCAAAGGGCACTAAGCATAGAGTGTGAAAACTGAGTTTCCTTGAGAGCTGCTTGGAAGCCTGATGGTGTGTGAAGTTAGTGAGCCAAATGGAGTTGTTCTCCCACAAGAACCACTCGGCTGATCCTTCTTCAATATGCCCTTCACCAACATGCAGTGTTTCCTTGATTGAATTAGCTCTCACACCAATATTTGCATCTAGAGCCTTTGCATTGAGGGCTATCTGAAAACGGCTGTGGCGCTGAAGTTGCCTGAGAATGTGGAGTTGGTGGCATGTGGAACCCGCATGTGGAGCATTCTTTTGTGTGGGATGCTCTACCAGGTTCACTCCTAGATAATGCACTCAAAGGGCACTAAGCATAGAGTGTGAAACCTGAGTTTCCTTGAGAGCTGCTTGGAAGCCTGATGGTGTGTGAAGTTAGTGAGCCAAATGGAGTTGTTCTCCCACAAGAACCACTCGGCTGATCCTTCTTCAATATGCCCTTCACCAACATGCAGTGTTTCCTTGATTGAATTAGCTCTCACAGCAATATTTGCGTCTAGAGCCTTTGCATTGAGGGCGATCTGAAAATGGCTGTGGCGCTGAAGTTGCCTGTGAATGTGGAGTTGGTGGCATGTGAAACCCGCATGTGGAGCATTCGTTTGTGTGGGATGCTCTACCAGGTTCATTCCTAGATAATGCACTCAAAGGGCACTAAGCATAGAGTGTGAAAACTGAGTTTCCTTGAGAGCTGCTTGGAAGCCTGATGGTGTGTGAAGTTAGTGAGCCAAATGGAGTTGTTCTCCCACAAGAACCACTCGGCTGATCCTTCTTCAATATGCCCTTCACCAACATGCAGTGTTTCCTTGATTGAATTAGCTCCCACACCAATATGTGCGTCTAGAGCCTTTGCATTGAGGGCTATCTGAAAACGGCTGTGGCGCTGAAGTTGCCTGTGAATGTGGAGTTGGTGGCATGTGGAACCCGCATGTGGAGCATTCTTTTGTGTGGGATGCTCTACCAGGTTCATTCCTAGATAATGCACTCAAAGGGCACTAAGCATAGAGTGTGAAACCTGAGTTTCCTTGAGAGCTGCTTGGAAGCCTGATGGTGTGTGAAGTTAGTGAGCCAAATGGAGTTGTTCTCCCACAAGAACCACTCGGCTGATCCTTCTTCAATATGCCCTTCACCAACATGCAGTGTTTCCTTGATTGAATTAGCTCTCACACCAATATCTGCGTCTAGAGCCTTTGCATTGAGGGCTATCGGAAAACGGCTGTGGCGCTGAAGTTGCCTGTGAATGTGGAGTTGGTGGCATGTGGAACCCGCATGTGGAGCATTCTTTTGTGTGGGATACTCTACCAGGTTCATTCCTAGATAATGCACTCAAAGGGCACTAAGCATAGAGTGTGAAAACTGAGTTTCCTTGAGAGCTGCTTGGAAGCCTGATGGTGTGTGAAGTTAGTGAGCCAAATGGAGTTGTTCTCCCACAAGAACCACTCGGCTGATCCTTCTTCAATATGCCCTTCACCAACATGCAGTGTTTCCTTGATTGAATTAGCTCTCACACCAATATTTGCATCTAGAGCCTTTGCATTGAGGGCTATCTGAAAACGGCTGTGGCGCTGAAGTTGCCTGAGAATGTGGAGTTGGTGGCATGTGGAACCCGCATGTGGAGCATTCTTTTGTGTGGGATGCTCTACCAGGTTCACTCCTAGATAATGCACTCAAAGGGCACTAAGCATAGAGTGTGAAAACTGAGTTTCCTTGAGAGCTGCTTGGAAGCCTGATGGTGTGTGAAGTTAGTGAGCCAAATGGAGTTGTTCTCCCACAAGAACCACTCGGCTGATCCTTCTTCAATATGCCCTTCACCAACATGCAGTGTTTCCTTGATTGAATTAGCTCTCACAGCAATATTTGCGTCTAGAGCCTTTGCATTGAGGGCGATCTGAAAACGGCTGTGGCGCTGAAGTTGCCTGTGAATGTGGAGTTGGTGGCATGTGAAACCCGCATGTGGAGCATTCGTTTGTGTGGGATGCTCTACCAGGTTCATTCCTAGATAATGCACTCAAAGGGCACTAAGCATAGAGTGTGAAAACTGAGTTTCCTTGAGAGCTGCTTGGAAGCCTGATGGTGTGTGAAGTTAGTGAGCCAAATGGAGTTGTTCTCCCACAAGAACCACTCGGCTGATCCTTCTTCAATATGCCCTTCACCAACATGCAGTGTTTCCTTGATTGAATTAGCTCTCACACCAATATTTGCGTCTAGAGCCTTTGCATTGAGGGCTATCGGAAAACGGCTGTGGCGCTGAAGTTGCGTGTGAATGTGGAGTTGGTGGCATGTGGAACCCGCATGTGGAGCATTCTTTTGTGTGGGATGCTCTACCAGGTTCATTCCTAGATAATGCACTCAAAGGGCACTAAGCATAGAGTGTGAAAACTGAGTTTCCTTGAGAGCTGCTTGGAAACCTGATGATGTGTGAAGTTAGTGAGCCAAATGGAGTTGTTCTCCCACAAGAACCACTCGGCTGATCCTTCTTCAATATGCCCTTCACCAACATGCAGTGTTTCCTTGATTGAATTAGCTCTCACACCAATATTTGCGTCTAGAGCCTTTGCATTGAGGGTTATCTGAAAACGGCTGTGGCGCTGAAGTTGCCTGTGAATGTGGAGTTGGTGGCATGTGAAACCCGCATGTGGAGCATTCATTTGTGTGGGATGCTCAGCAAGCTTCATTTCAGTCCTAGGCACACAAAGGGCACTAAGCCTAGAGTGTGAAAACTGAGTTTCCTTGAGAGCTGCTTGGAAGCCTGATGGTGTGTGAAGTTAGTGAGCCAAATGGAGTTGTTCTCCCACAAGAACCACTCGGCTGATCCTTCTTCAATATGCCCTTCACCAACATTCAATGTTTCCTTGATTGAATTAGCTCTCACACCAATATTTGCGTCTAGAGCCTTTGCATTGAGGGCTATCTGAAAACGGTTGTGGCGCTGAAGTTGCCTGAGAATGTGGAGTTGGTGGCATGTGAAACCCGCATGTGGAGCATTCTTTTGTGTGGGATGCTCTACCAGGTTCATTCCTAGATAATGCAGTGAAAGGGCACTAAGCATAGAGTGTGAAAACTGAGTTTCCTTGAGAGCTGCTTGGAAGCCTGATGGTGTGTGAAGTTAGTGAGCCAAATGGAGTTGTTCTCCCACAAGAACCACTCGGCTGATCCTTCTTCAATATGCCCTTCACCAACATGCAATGTTTCCTTGATTGAATTAGCTCTCACACCAATATTTGCGTCTAGAGCCTTTGCATTGAGGGCTATCTGAAAACGGCTGTGGCGCTGAAGTTGCCTGTGAATGTGGAGTTGGTGGCATGTGAAGCCCGCACGTGGAGCATTCGTTTGTGTGGGATGCTCTACCAGGTTCATTCCTAGATAATGCAGTGAAAGGGCACTAAGCATAGAGTGTGAAAACTGAGTTTCCTTGAGAGCTGCTTGGAAGCCTGATGGTGTGTGAAGTTAGTGAGCCAAATGGAGTTGTTCCCCCACAAGAACCACTCGGCTGATCCTTCTTCAATATGCCCTTCACCAACATGCAGTGTTTCCTTGATTGAATTAGCTCTCACACCAATATTTGCGTCTAGAGCCTTTGCATTGAGGGCTATCTGAAAACGGCTGTGGCGCTGAAGTTGCCTGTGAATGTGGAGTTGGTGGCATGTGAAACCCGCATGTGGAGCATTCGTTTGTGTGGGATGCTCTACCAGGTTCATTCCTAGATAATGCACTCAGAGGGCACTAAGCATAGAGTGTAAAAACTGAGTTTCCTTGAGAGCTGCTTGGAAGCCTGATGGTGTGTGAAGTTAGTGAGCCAAATGGAGTTGTTCTCGCACAAGAACCACTCGGCTGATCCTTCTTCAATATGCCCTTCACAAACATGCAGTGTTTCCTTGATTGAATTAGCTCTCACACCAATATTTGCGTCTAGAGCCTTTGCATTGAGGGCGATCTGAAAATGGCTGTGGCGCTGAAGTTGCCTGTGAATGTGGAGTTGGTGGCATGTGAAACCCGCATGTGGAGCATTCTTTTGTGTGGGATACTCTACCAGGTTCATTCCTAGATAATGCACTCAAAGGGCACTAAGCATAGAGTGTGAAAACTGAGTTTCCTTGAGAGCTGCTTGGAAGCCTGATGGTGTGTGAAGTTAGTGAGCCAAATGGAGTTGTTCTCCCACAAGAACCACTCGGCTGATCCTTCTTCAATATGCCCTTCACCAACATTCAATGTTTCCTTGATTGAATTAGCTCTCACACCAATATTTGCGTCTAGAGCCTTTGCATTGAGGGCTATCTGAAAACGGTTGTGGCGCTGAAGTTGCCTGTGAATGTGGAGTTGGTGGCATGTGAAACCCGCATGTGGAGCATTCTTTTGTGTGGGATGCTCTACCAGGTTCATTCCTAGATAATGCAGTGAAAGGGCACTAAGCATAGAGTGTGAAAACTGAGTTTCCTTGAGAGCTGCTTGGAAGCCTGATGGTGTGTGAAGTTAGTGAGCCAAATGGAGTTGTTCTCCCACAAGAACCACTCGGCTGATCCTTCTTCAATATGCCCTTCACCAACATGCAATGTTTCCTTGATTGAATTAGCTCTCACACCAATATTTGCGTCTAGAGCCTTTGCATTGAGGGCTATCTGAAAACGGCTGTGGCGCTGAAGTTGCCTGTGAATGTGGAGTTGGTGGCATGTGAAGCCCGAATGTGGAGCATTCGTTTGTGTGGGATGCTCGACCAGGTTCATTCCTAGATAATGCAGTGAAAGGGCACTAAACATAGAGTGTGAAAACTGAGTTTCCTTGAGAGCTGTTTGGAAGCCTGATGGTGTGTGAAGTTAGTGAGCCAAATGGAGTTGTTCTCCCACAAGAACCACTCGGCTGATCCTTCTTCAATATGCCCTTCACCAACATGCAGTGTTTCCTTGATTGAATTAGCTCTCACAGCAATATTTGCGTCTAGAGCCTTTGCATTGAGGGCTATCTGAAAACGGCTGTGGCGCTGAAGTTGCCTGTGAATGTGGAGTTGGTGGCATGTGAAACCCGCATGTGGAGCATTCGTTTGTGTGGGATGCTCTACCAGGTTCATTCCTAGATAATGCACTCAGAGGGCACTAAGCATAGAGTGTAAAAACTGAGTTTCCTTGAGAGCTGCTTGGAAGCCTGATGGTGTGTGAAGTTAGTGAGCCAAATGGAGTTGTTCTCCCACAAGAACCACTCGGCTGATCCTTCTTCAATATGCCCTTCACCAACATGCAGTGTTTCCTTGATTGAATTAGCTCTCACACCAATATTTGCGTCTAGAGCCTTTGCATTGAGGGCTATCTGAAAATGGCTGTGGCGCTGAAGTTGCCTGTGAATGTGGAGTTGGTGGCATGTGAAACCCGCATGTGGAGCATTCGTTTGTGTGGGATGCTCTACCAGGTTCATTCCTAGATAATGCACTCAAAATGTACTAAGCATAGAGTGTGAAAACTGAGTTTCCTTGAGAGCTGCTTGGAAGCCTGATGGTGTGTGAAGTTAGTGAGCCAAATGGAGTTGTTCTCCCACAAGAACCACTCGGCTGATCCTTCTTCAATATGCCCTTCACCAACATGCAATGTTTCTTGATTGAATTAGCTCTCACACCAATATTTGCGTCTAGAGCCTTTGCATTGAGGGCTATCTGAAAACGGTTGTGGCGCTGAAGTTGCCTGTGAATGTGGAGTTGGTGGCATGTGAAACCCGCATGTGGAGCATTCTTTTGTGTGGGATGCTCTACCAGGTTCATTCCTAGATAATGCAGTGAAAGGGCACTAAGCATAGAGTGTGAAAACTGAGTTTCCTTGAGAGCTGCTTGGAAGCCTGATGGTGTGTGAAGTTAGTGAGCCAAATGGAGTTGTTCTCCCACAAGAACCACTCGGCTGATCCTTCTTCAATATGCCCTTCACCAACATGCAATGTTTCCTTGATTGAATTAGCTCTCACACCAATATTTGCGTCTAGAGCCTTTGCATTGAGGGCTATCTGAAAACGGCTGTGGCGCTGAAGTTGCCTGTGAATGTGGAGTTGGTGGCATGTGAAGCCCGAATGTGGAGCATTCGTTTGTGTGGGATGCTCGACCAGGTTCATTCCTAGATAATGCAGTGAAAGGGCACTAAGCATAGAGTGTGAAAACTGAGTTTCCTTGAGAGCTGTTTGGAAGCCTGATGGTGTGTGAAGTTAGTGAGCCAAATGGAGTTGTTCTCCCACAAGAACCACTCGGCTGATCCTTCTTCAATATGCCCTTCACCAACATGCAGTGTTTCCTTGATTGAATTAGCTCTCACACCAATATTTGCGTCTAGAGCCTTTGCATTGAGGGCTATCTGAAAACGGCTGTGGCGCTGAAGTTGCCTGTGAATGTGGAGTTGGTGGCATGTGAAACCCGCATGTGGAGCATTCGTTTGTGTGGGATGCTCTACCAGGTTCATTCCTAGATAATGCACTCAGAGGGCACTAAGCATAGAGTGTGAAAACTGAGTTTCCTTGAGAGCTGCTTGGAAGCCTGATGGTGTGTGAAGTTAGTGAGCCAAATGGAGTTGTTCTCCCACAAGAACCACTCGGCTGATCCTTCTTCAATATGCCCTTCACCAACATGCAGTGTTTCCTTGATTGAATTAGCTCTCACACCAATATTTGCGTCTAGAGCCTTTGCATTGAGGGCGATCTGAAAATGGCTGTGGCGCTGAAGTTGCCTGTGAATGTGGAGTTGGTGGCATGTGAAACCCGCATGTGGAGCATTCGTTTGTGTGGGATGCTCTACCAGGTTCATTCCTAGATAATGCACTCAAAGGGTACTAAGCATAGAGTGTGAAAACTGAGTTTCCTTGAGAGCTGCTTGGAAGCCTGATGGTGTGTGAAGTTAGTGAGCCAAATGGAGTTGTTCTCCCACAAGAACCACTCGGCTGATCCTTCTTCAATATGCCCTTCACCAACATGCAATGTTTCTTGATTGAATTAGCTCTCACACCAATATTTGCGTCTAGAGCCTTTGCATTGAGGGCTATCTGAAAACGGCTGTGGCGCTGAAGTTGCCTGTGAATGTGGAGTTGGTGGCATGTGAAACCCACATGTGGAGCATTCGTTTGTGTGGGATGCTCTACCAGGTTCATTCCTAGATAATGCACTCAAAGGGCACTAAGCATAGAGTGTGAAAACTGAGTTTCCTTGAGAGCTGCTTGGAAGCCTGATGGTGTGTGAAGTTAGTGAGCCAAATGGAGTTGTTCTCCCACAAGAACCACTCAGCTGATTCTTCTTCAATATGTCCTTTACCAACATGCAGTGTTTCCTTGATTGAAAAAGCTCTCACACCAATATTTGCATCTAGAGCCTTTGCATTGAGGGCTATCTGTAAGTGGTTTTGGCGTTGAGTTGTCTGTGAATGTGGAGTTGGTGGCATGTGAAACCCGCATGTGGAGCATTCGTTTGTGTGGGATGCTCTACCAGGTTCATTCCTAGATAATGCACTCAAAGGGCACTAAGCATAGAGTGTGAAAACTGAGAGCTGCTTGGAAGCCTGATGGTGTGTGAAGTTAGTGAGCCAAATGGAGTTGTTCTCCCACAAGAACCACTCAGCTGATCCTTCTTCAATATGCCCTTCACCAACATGCAGTGTTTCCTTGATTGAATTAGCTCTCACACCAATATTTGCGTCTAGAGCCTTTGCATTGAGGGCTATCTGAAAACGGCAGTGGCGCTGAAGTTGCCTGTGAATGTGGAGTTGGTGGCATGTGAAACCCGCATGTGGAGCATTCGTTTGTGTGGGATGCTCACCAAACTTCATTTCAGTTCTAGGCACTCAAAGGGCACTACGCATAGAGTGTGAAAACTGAGTTTCCTTGAGAGCTGCTTGGAAGCCTGATGGTGTGTGAAGTTAGTGAGCCAAATGGAGTTGTTCTCCCACAAGAACCACTCGGCTGATCCTTCTTCAATATGCCCTTCACCAACATGCAGTGTTTCCTTGATTGAATTAGCTCTCACACCAATATTTGCGTCTAGAGCATTTGCATTGAGGGATATCTGAAAACGGCTGTGGCGCTGAAGTTGCCTGTGAATGTGGAGTTGGTGGCATGCGGAACCCGCTTGTGGAGCATTCGTTTGTGTGGGATGCTCTACCAGGTTCATTCCTAGATAATGCACTCAAAGGGCACTAAGCATAGAGTGTGAAAACTGAGTTTCCTTGAGAGCTGCTTGGAAGCCTGATGGTGTGTGAAGTTAGTGAGCCAAATGGAGTTGTTCTCCCACAAGAACCACTCGGCTGATCCTTCTTCAATATGCCCTTCACCAACATGCAGTGTTTCCTTGATTGAATTAGCTCTCACACCAATATTTGCGTCTAGAGCCTTTGCATTGAGGGCTATCTGAAAACGGCTGTGGCGCTGAAGTTGCCTGTGAATGTGGAGTTGGTGGCATGTGAAACCCGCATGTGGAGCATTCGTTTGTGTGGGATGCTCTACCAGGTTCATTCCTAGATAATGCAGTGAAAGGGCACTAAGCATAGAGTGTGAAAACTGAGTTTCCTTGAGAGCTGCTTGGAAGCCTGATGGTGTGTGAAGTTAGTGAGCCAAATGGAGTTGTTCTCCCACAAGAACCACTCGGCTGATCCTTCTTCAATATGCCCTTCACCAACATGCAGTGTTTCGTTGATTGAATTAGCTCTCACACCTATATTTGCGTCTAGAGCCTTTGCATTGAGGGCTATCTGAAAATGGCTGTGGCGCTGAAGTTGCCTGTGAATGTGGAGTTGGTGGCATGTGAAACCCGCATGTGGAGCATTCGTTTGTGTGGGATGCTCTACCAGGTTCATTCCTAGATAATGCAGTGAAAGGGCACTAAGCATAGAGTGTGAAAACTGAGTTTCCTTGAGAGCTGCTTGGAAGCCTGATGGTGTGTGAAGTTAGTGAGCCAAATGGAGTTGTTCTCCCACAAGAACCACTCGGCTGATCCTTCTTCAATATGCCCTTCACCAACATGCAGTGTTTCCTTGATTGAATTAGCTCTCACACCAATATTTGCGTCTAGAGCCTTTGCATTGAGGGCTATCTGAAAACGGCTGTGGCGCTGAAGTTGCCTGTGAATGTGGAGTTGGTGGCATGTGAAACCCGCATGTGGAGCATTCGTTTGTGTGGGATGCTCAGCAAGCTTCATTTCAGTCCTAGGGACTCAAAGGGCACTAAGCATAGAGTGTGAAAACTGAGTTTCCTTGAGAGCTGCTTGGAAGCCTAATGGTGTGTGAAGTTAGTGAGCCAAATGGAGTTGTTCTCCCACAAGAACCACTCGGCTGATCCTTCTTCAATATGCCCTTCACCAACATGCAATGTTTTCTTGATTGAATTAGCTCTCACACCAATATTTGCGTCTAGAGCCTTTGCATTGAGGGCTATATGAAATTGGCTGTGGCGCTGAAGTTGCCTGTGAATGTGGAGTTGGTGGCATGTGAAACCCGCATGTGGAGCATTCGTTTGTGTGGGATGCTCTACCAGGTTCATTCCTAGATAATGCACTCAAAGGGCACTAAGCATAGAGTGTGAAAACTGAGTTTCCTTGAGAGCTGCTTGGAAGCCTGATGGTGTGTGAAGTTAGTGAGCCAAATGGAGTTGTTCTCCCACAAGAACCACTCGGCTGATCCTTCTTCAATATGCCCTTCACCAACATGCAGTGTTTCCTTGATTGAATTAGCTCTCACACCAATATTTGCGTCTAGAGCCTTTGCATTGAGGGCTATCTGAAAATGGCTGTGGCGCTGCCCGCATGTGGAGCATTCTTTTGTGTGGGATGCTCTACCAGGTTCATTCCTAGAAAATGCACTCAAAGGGCACAAAGCATAGAGTGTGAAAAATAAGTTTCCTTGAGAGCTGCTTGGAAGCCTGATGGTGTGTGAAGTTAGTGAGCCAAATGGAGTTGTTCTCCCACAAGAACCACTCGGCTGATTCTTCTTCAATATGCGCTTCACCAACATGCAGTGTTTCCTTGATTGAATTAGCTCTCACACCAATATTTGCGTCTAGAGCCTTTGCATTGAGGGCTATCTGACAACGGCTGTGGTGCTGAAGTTGCCTGTGAATGTGGAGTTGGTGGCATGTGAAACCCGCATGTGGAGCATTCGTTTGTGTGGGATGCTCTACCAGGTTCATTCCTAGATAATGCACTCAAAGGGCACTAAGCATAGAGTGTGAAAACTGAGTTTCCTTGAGAGCTGCTTGGAAGCCTGATTGTGTGTGAAGTTAGTGAGCCAAATGGAGTTGTTCTCCCACAAGAACCACTCGGCTGATCCTTCTTCAATATGCCCTTCACCAACATGCAGTGTTTCCTTGATTGAATTAGCTCTCACACCAATATTTGCGTCTAGAGCCTTTGCATTGAGGGCTATCTTAAAACGGCTGTGGCGCTGAAGTTGCCTGTGAATGTGGAGTTGGTGGCATGTGAAACTCGCATGTGGAGCATTCGTTTGTGTGGGATGTTCACCAAGCTTCATTTCAGTCCTAGGCACACAAAGGGCACTAACCCTAGAGTGTGAAAACTGAGTTTCCTTGAGAGCTGCATGGAAGTCTGATGGTGTGTGAAGTTAGTGAGCCAAATGGAGTTGTTCTCCCACAAGAACCACTCGGCTGATTCTTTTTCAATATGCGCTTCACCAACATGCAGTGTTTCCTTGATTGAATTAGCTCTCACACCAATATTTGCGTCTAGAGCCTTTGCATTGAGGGCTATCTGAAAACGGCAGTGGCGCTGAAGTTGCCTGTGAATGTGGAGTTGGTGGCATGTGAAACCCGCATGTGGAGCATTCGTTTGTGTGGGATGCTCTACCAGGTTCATTCCTAGATAATGCACTCAAAGGGCACTAAGCATAGAGTGTGAAAACTGAGTTTCCTTGAAAGCTGCTTGGAAGCCTGATGGTGTGTGAAGTTAGTGAGCCAAATGGAGTTGTTCTCCCACAAGAACCACTCGGCTGATCCTTCTTCAATATGCCCTTCACCAACATGCAGTGTTTCCTTGATTGAATTAGCTCTCACACCAATATTTGCGTCTAGAGCCTTTGCATTGAGGGCTATCTGAAAATGGCTGTGCCGCTGAAGTTGCCTGTGAATGTGGAGTTGGTGGCATGTGAAACCCGCATGTGGAGCATTCGTTTGTGTGGGATGCTCACCAAGCTTCATTTCAGTCCTAGGCACCCAAAGGGCACTAAGCATAGAGTGTGAAAACTGAGTTTCCTTGAGAGCTGCTTGGAAGCCTGATGGTGTGTGAAGTTAGTGAGCCAAATGGAGTTGTTCTCCCACAAGAACCACTCGGCTGATCCTTCTTCAATATGCCCTTCACCAACATGCAATGTTTCCTTGATTGAATTAGCTCTCACACCAATATTTGCGTCTAGAGCCTTTGCATTGAGGGCTATCTGAAAACGGCTGTGGCGCTGAAGTTGCCTGTGAATGTGGAGTTGGTGGCATGTGAAACCCGCATGTGGAGCATTCGTTTGTGTGGGATGCTCTACCAGGTTCATTCCTAGATAATGCACTCAAAGGGCACTAAGCATAGAGTGTGAAAACTGAGTTTCCTTGAGAGCTGCTTGGAAGCCTGATGGTGTGTGAAGTTAGTGAGCCAAATGGAGTTGTTCTCCCACAAGAACCACTCAGCTGATTCTTCTTCAATATGTCCTTTACCAACATGCAGTGTTTCCTTGATTGAATTAGCTCTCACACCAATATTTGCGTCTAGAGCCTTTGCATTGAGGGCTATCTGTAAGTGGTTTTGGCGTTGAGTTGTCTGTGAATGTGGAGTTGGTGGCATGTGAAACCCGCATGTGGAGCATTCGTTTGTGTGGGATGCTCTACCAGGTTCATTCCTAGATAATGCAGTGAGAGGGCACTAAGCATAGAGTGTGAAAACTGAGTTTCCTTGAGAGCTGCTTGGAAGCCTGATGGTGTGTGAAGTTAGTGAGCCAAATGGAGTTGTTCTCCCACAAGAACCACTCGGCTGATCCTTCTTCAATATGCCCTTCACCAACATGCATTGTTTCCTTGATTGAATTAGCTCTCACACCAATATTTGCGTCTAGAGCCTTTGCATTGAGGGCTATCTGAAAATGGCTGTGGCGCTGCCCGCATGTGGAGCATTCTTTTGTGTGGGATGCTCTAACAGGTTCATTCCTAGAAAATGCACTCAAAGGGCACAAAGCATAGAGTGTGAAAAATGAGTTTCCTTGAGAGCTGCTTGGAAGCCTGATGGTGTGTGAAGTTAGTGAGCCAAATGGAGTTGTTCTCCCACAAGAACCACTCGGCTGATTCTTCTTCAATATGCGCTTCACCAACATGCAGTGTTTCCTTGATTGAATTAGCTCTCACACCAATATTTGCGTCTAGAGCCTTTGCATTGAGGGCTATCTGACAACGGCTGTGGTGCTGAAGTTGCCTGTGAATGTGGAGTTGGTGGCATGTGAAACCCGCATGTGGAGCATTCGTTTGTGTGGGATGCTCTACCAGGTTCATTCCTAGATAATGCACTCAAAGGGCACTAAGCATAGAGTGTGAAAACTGAGTTTCCTTGAAAGCTGCTTGGAAGCCTGATGGTGTGTGAAGTTAGTGAGCCAAATGGAGTTGTTCTCCCACAAGAACCACTCGGCTGATCCTTCTTCAATATGCCCTTCACCAACATGCAGTGTTTCCTTGATTGAATTAGCTCTCACACCAATATTTGCGTCTAGAGCCTTTGCATTGAGGGCTATCTTAAAACGGCTGTGGCGCTGAAGTTGCCTGTGAATGTGGAGTTGGTGGCATGTGAAACTCGCATGTGGAGCATTCGTTTGTGTGGGATGTTCACCAAGCTTCATTTCAGTCCTAGGCACACAAAGGGCACTAACCCTAGAGTGTGAAAAATGAGTTTCCTTGAGAGCTGCATGGAAGTCTGATGGTGTGTGAAGTTAGTGAGCCAAATGGAGTTGTTCTCCCACAAGAACCACTCGGCTGATTCTTTTTCAATATGCGCTTCACCAACATGCAGTGTTTCCTTGATTGAATTAGCTCTCACACCAATATTTGCGTCTAGAGCCTTTGCATTGAGGGCTATCTGAAAATGGCTGTGGCGCTGAAGTTGCCTGTGAATGTGGAGTTGGTGGCATGTGAAACCCGCATGTGGAGCATTCGTTTGTGTGGGATGCTCTACCAGGTTCATTCCTAGATAATGCACTCAAAGGGCACTAAGCCTAAAGTGTGAAAACTGAGTTTCCTTGAGAGCTGCTTGGAAGCCTGATGGTGTGTGAAGTTAGTGAGCCAAATGGAGTTGTTCTCCCACAAGAACCACTCGGCTGATCCTTCTTCAATATGCCCTTCACCAACATGCAGTGTTTCCTTGATTGAATTAGCTCTCACACCAATATTTGCGTCTAGAGCCTTTGCATTGAGGGCTATCTGAAAATGGCTGTGCCGCTGAAGTTGCCTGTGAATGTGGAGTTGGTGGCATGTGAAACCCGCATGTGGAGCATTCGTTTGTGTGGGATGCTCACCAAGCTTCATTTCAGTCCTAGGCACCCAAAGGGCACTAAGCATAGAGTGTGAAAACTGAGTTTCCTTGAGAGCTGCTTGGAAGCCTGATGGTGTGTGAAGTTAGTGAGCCAAATGGAGTTGTTCTCCCACAAGAACCACTCGGCTGATCCTTCTTCAATATGCCCTTCACCAACATGCAGTGTTTCCTTGATTGAATTAGCTCTCACACCAATATTTGTGTCTAGAGCCTTTGCATTGAGGGCTATCTGAAAACGGTTGTGGCGCTGAAGTTGCCTGTGAATGTGGAGTTGGTGGCATGTGAAACCTGCATGTGGAGCATTCTTTTGTGTGGGATGCTCTACCAGGTTCATTCCTAGATATTGCACTCAAAGGGCACTAAGCATAGAGTGTGAAAACTGAGTTTCCTTGAGAGCTGCTTGGAAGCCTGATGGTGTGTGAAGTTAGTGAGCCAAATGGAGTTGTTCTCCCACAAGAACCACTCGGCTGATCCTTCTTCAATATGCCCTTCACCAACATGCAGTGTTTCCTTGATTGAATTAGCTCTCACACCAATATTTGCGTCTAGAGCCTTTGCATTGAGGGCTATCTGAAAATGGCTGTGCCGCTGAAGTTGCCTGTGAATGTGGAGTTGGTGGCATGTGAAACCCGCATGTGGAGCATTCGTTTGTGTGGGATGCTCACCAAGCTTCATTTCAGTCCTAGGCACCCAAAGGGCACTAAGCATAGAGTGTGAAAACTGAGTTTCCTTGAGAGCTGCTTGGAAGCCTGATGGTGTGTGAAGTTAGTGAGCCAAATGGAGTTGTTCTCCCACAAGAACCACTCGGCTGATCCTTCTTCAATATGCCCTTCACCAACATGCAGCGTTTCCTTGATTGAATTAGCTCTCACACCAATATTTGTGTCTAGAGCCTTTGCATTGAGGGCTATCTGAAAACGGCTGTGGCGCTGAAGTTGCCTGTGAATGTGGAGTTGGTGGCATGTGAAACCCGCATGTGGAGCATTCGTTTGTGTGGGATGCTCACCAAGCTTCATTTCAGTCCTAGGCACCCAAAGGGCACTAAGCATAGAGTGTGAAAACTGAGTTTCCTTGAGAGCTGCTTGGAAGCCTGATGGTGTGTGAAGTTAGTGAGCCAAATGGAGTTGTTCTCCCACAAGAACCACTCGGCTGATCCTTCTTCAATATGCCCTTCACCAACATGCAGTGTTTCCTTGATTGAATTAGCTCTCACACCAATATTTGCGTCTAGAACCTTTGCATTGAGGACTATCTGAAAACGGCTGTGGCGCTGAAGTTGCCTGAGAATGTGGAGTTGGTGGCATGTGAAACCCGCATGTGGAGCATTCGTTTGTGTGGTATGCTCACCAAGCTTCATTTCAGTCCTAGGCACTCAAAGGGCACTAAGCATAGAGTGTGAAAACTGAGTTTCCTTGAGAGCTGCTTGGAAGCCTGATGGTGTGTGAAGTTAGTGAGCCAAATGGAGTTGTTCTCCCACAAGAACCACTCGGCTGATCCTTCTTCAATATGCCCTTCACCAACATGCAGTGTTTCCTAGATTGAATTAGCTCTCACACCAATATTTGCGTCTAGAGCCTTTGCATTGAGGGCTATCTGAAAACGGCTGTGGCGCTGAAGTTGCCTGTGAATGTGGAGTTGGTGGCATGTGAAACCCGCATGTGGAGCATTCGTTTGTGTGGGATGCTCACCAAGCTTCATTTCAGTCCTAGGCACCCAAAGGGCACTAAGCATAGAGTGTGAAAACTGAGTTTCCTTGAGAGCTGCTTGGAAGCCTGATGGTGTGTGAAGTTAGTGAGCCAAATGGAGTTGTTCTCCCACAAGAACCACTCGGCTGATCCTTCTTCAATATGCCCTTCACCAACATGCAGTGTTTCCTTGATTGAATTAGCTCTCACACCAATATTTGTGTCTAGAGCCTTTGCATTGAGGGCTATCTGAAAACGGCTGTGGCGCTGAAGTTGCCTGTGAATGTGGAGTTGGTGGCATGTGAAACCCGCATGTGGAGCATTCGTTTGTGTGGGATGCTCTACCACGTTCATTCCTAGATAATGCACTCAAAGGGCACTAAGCATAGAGTGTGAAAACTGAGTTTCCTTGAGAGCTGCTTGGAAGCCTGATGGTGTGTGAAGTTAGTGAGCCAAATGGAGTTGTTCTCCCACAAGAACCACTCGGCTGATCCTTCTTCAATATGCCCTTCACAAACATGCAGTGTTTCCTTGATTGAATTAGCTCTCACACCAATATTTGCATCTAGAGCCTTTGCATTGAGGACTATCTGAAAACGGCTGTGGCGCTGAAGTTGCCTGAGAATGTGGAGTTGGTGGCATGTGAAACCCGCATGTGGAGCATTCGTTTGTGTGGGATGCTCTACCAGGTTAATTCCTACATAATGCACACAAAGGGCACTAAGCATAGAGTGTGAAAACTGAGTTTCCTTGAGAGCTGCTTGGAAGCCTGATGGTGTGTGAAGTTAGTGAGCCAAATGGAGTTGTTCTCCCACAAGAACCACTCGGCTGATCCTTCTTCAATATGCCCTTCACCAACATGCAGTGTTTCCTTGATTGAATTAGCTCTCACACCAATATTTGCGTCTAGAGCCTTTGCTTTGAGGGCTATCTGAAAATGGCTGTGGCGCTGAAGTTGCCTGTGAATGTGGAGTTGGTGGCATGTGAAACCCGCATGCGGAGCATTCGTTTGTGTGGGATGCTCACCAAGCTTCATTTCAGTCCTAGGCACCCAAAGGGCACTAAGCATAGAGTGTGAAAACTGAGTTTCCTTGAGAGCTGCTTGGAAGCCTGATGGTGTGTGAAGTTAGTGAGCCAAATGGAGTTGTTCTCCCACAAGAACCACTCGGCTGATCCTTCTTCAATATGCCCTTCACCAACATGCAGTGTTTCCTTGATTGAATTAGCTCTCACACCAATATTTGCGTCTAGAGCCTTTGAATTGAGGACTATCTGAAAACGGCTGTGGCGCTGAAGTTGCCTGAGAATGTGGAGTTGGTGGCATGTGAAACCCGCATTGGAGCATTCGTTTGTGTGGGATGCTCTACCAGGTTCATTCTAGATAACGCACTCAAAGGGCACTAAGCATAGAGTGTGAAAACTGAGTTTCCTTGAAAGCTGCTTGGAAGCCTGATGGTGTGTGAAGTTAGTGAGCCAAATGGAGTTGTTCTCCCACAAGAACCACTCGGCTGATCCTTCTTCAATATGCCCTTCACCAACATGCAGTGTTTCCTTGATTGAATTAGCTCTCACACCAATATTTGCATCTAGAGCCTTTGCATTGAGGGCTATCTGAAAACGGCTGTGGCGCTGACGTTGCCTGAGAATGTGGAGTTGGTGGCATGTGAAACCCGCATGTGGAGCATTCGTTTGTGTGGGATGCTCTACCAGGTTCATTCCTACATAATGCACTCAAAGGGCACTAAGCATAGAGTGTGAAAACTGAGTTTCCTTGAGAGCTGCTTGGAAGCCTGATGGTGTGTGAAGTTAGTGAGCCAAATGGAGTTGTTCTCCCACAAGAACCACTCGGCTGATCCTTCTTCAATATGCCCTTCACCAACATGCAGTGTTTCCTTGATTGAATTAGCTCTCACACCAATATTTGCGTCTAGAGCCTTTGCTTTGAGGGCTATCTGAAAATGGCTGTGGCGCTGAAGTTGCCTGTGAATGTGGAGTTGGTGGCATGTGAAACCCGCATGTGGAGCATTCGTTTGTGTGGGATGCTCACCAAGCTTCATTTCAGTCCTAGGCACCCAAAGGGCACTAAGCATAGAGTGTGAAAACTGAGTTTCCTTGAGAGCTGCTTGGAAGCCTGATGGTGTGTGAAGTTAGTGAGCCAAATGGAGTTGTTCTCCCACAAGAACCACTCGGCTGATCCTTCTTCAATATGCCCTTCACCAACATGCAGTGTTTCCTTGATTGAATTAGCTCTCACACCAATATTTGTGTCTAGAGCCTTTGCATTGAGGGCTATCTGAAAACGGCTGTGGCGCTGAAGTTGCCTGTGAATGTGGAGTTGGTGGCATGTGAAACCCGCATGTGGAGCATTCTTTTGTGTGGGATGCTCTACCAGGTTCATTCCTAGATAATGCACTCAAAGGGCACTAAGCATAGAGTGTGAAAACTGAGTTTCCTTGAGAGCTGCTTGGAAGCCTGATGGTGTGTGAAGTTAGTGAGCCAAATGGAGTTGTTCTCCCACAAGAACCACTCGGCTGATCCTTCTTCAATATGCCCTTCACCAACATGCAGTGTTTCCTTGATTGAATTAGCTCTCACACCAATATTTGCGTCTAGAGCCTTTGCATTGAGGACTATCTGAAAACGGCTGTGGCGCTGAAGTTGCCTGAGAATGTGGAGTTGGTGGCATGTGAAACCCGCATGTGGAGCATTCGTTTGTGTGGGATGCTCTACCAGGTTCATTCCTACATAATGCACTCAAAGGGCACTAAGCATAGAGTGTGAAAACTGAGTTTCCTTGAGAGCTGCTTGGAAGCCTGATGGTGTGTGAAGTTAGTGAGCCAAATGGAGTTGTTCTCCCACAAGAACCACTCGGCTGATCCTTCTTCAATATGCCCTTCACCAACATGCAGTGTTTCCTTGATTGAATTAGCTCTCACACCAATATTTGCGTCTAGAGCCTTTGCTTTGAGGGCTATCTGAAAATGGCTGTGGCGCTGAAGTTGCCTGTGAATGTGGAGTTGGTGGCATGTGAAACCCGCATGTGGAGCATTCGTTTGTGTGGGATGCTCACCAAGCTTCATTTCAGTCCTAGGCACCCAAAGGGCACTAAGCATAGAGTGTGAAAACTGAGTTTCCTTGAGAGCTGCTTGGAAGCCTGATGGTGTGTGAAGTTAGTGAGCCAAATGGAGTTGTTCTCCCACAAGAACCACTCGGCTGATCCTTCTTCAATATGCCCTTCACCAACATGCAGTGTTTCCTTGATTGAATTAGCTCTCACACCAATATTTGTGTCTAGAGCCTTTGCATTGAGGGCTATCTGAAAACGGCTGTGGCGCTGAAGTTGCCTGTGAATGTGGAGTTGGTGGCATGTGAAACCCGCATGTGGAGCATTCTTTTGTGTGGGATGCTCTACCAGGTTCATTCCCAGATAATGCACTCAAAGGGCACTAAGCATAGAGTGTGAAAACTGAGTTTCCTTGAGAGCTGCTTGGAAGCCTGATGGTGTGTGAAGTTAGTGAGCCAAATGGAGTTGTTCTCCCACAAGAACCACTCGACTGATTCTTCTTCAATATGCCCTTCACCAACATGCAGTGTTTCCTTGATTGAATTAGCTCTCACACCAATATTTGCGTCTAGAGCCTTTGCATTGAGGACTATCTGAAAACGGCTGTGGCGCTGAAGTTGCCTGAGAATGTGGAGTTGGTGGCATGTGAAACCCGCATGTGGAGCATTCGTTTGTGTGGGATGCTCTACCAGCTTCATTCTAGATAACGCACTCAAAGGGCACTAAGCATTGAGTGTGAAAACTTAGTTTCCTTGAGAGCTGCTTGGAAGCCTGATGGTTTGTGAAGTTAGTGTGCCAACTGGAGTTGTTCTCCCACAAGAACCACTCGGCTGATCCTTCTTCAATATGCCCTTCACCAACATTGAGTGTTTCCTAGATTGAATTAGCTCTCACACCAATATTTGCGTCTAGAGCCTTTGCATTGAGGGCTATCTGAAAACGGCTGTGGCGCTGAAGTTGCCTGTGAATGTGGAGTTGGTGGCATGTGAAACCCGCATGTGGAGCATTCTTTTGTGTGGGATGCTCTACCAGGTTCATTCCTAGATAATGCACTCAAAGGGCACTAAGCATAGAGTGTGAAAACTGAGTTTCCTTGAGAGCTGCTTGGAAGCCTGATGGTGTGTGAAGTTAGTGAGCCAAATGGAGTTGTTCTCCCACAAGAACCACTCGGCTGATCCTTCTTCAATGTGCCCTTCACCAACATGCAGTGTTTCCTTGATTGAATTAGCTCTCACACCAATATTTGCGTCTAGAGCCTTTGCATTGAGGACTATCTGAAAACGGCTGTGCGCTGAAGTTGCCTGAGAATGTGGAGTTGGTGGCATGTGAAACCCGCATGTGGAGCATTCGTTTGTGTGGGATGCTCTACCAGGTTCATTCTAGATAACACACTCAAAGGGCACTAAGCATAGAGTGTGAAAACCTGAGTTTCCTTGAGAGCTGCTTGGAAGCCTGATGGTGTGTGAAGTTAGTGAGCCAAATGGAGTTGTTCTCCCACAAGAACCACTCGGCTGATCCTTCTTCAATATGCCCTTCACCAACATGCAGTGTTTCCTTGATTGAATTAGCTCCCACACCAATATTTGCGTCTAGAGCCTTTGCATTGAGGGCTATCTGAAAATGGCTGTGCCGCTGAAGTTGCCTGTGAATGTGGAGTTGGTGGCATGTGAAACCCGCATGTGGAGCATTCGTTTGTGTGGGATGCTCAGCAAGCTTCATTTCAGTCCTAGGCACCCAAAGGGCACTAAGCATAGAGTGTGAAAACTGAGTTTCCTTGAGAGCTGCTTGGAAGCCTGATGGTGTGTGAAGTTAGTGAGCCAAATGGAGTTGTTTCTCCCACAAGAACCACTCGGCTGATCCTTCTTCAATATGCCCCTTCACCAACATGCAGTGTTTCCTTGATTGAATTAGCTCTCACACCAATATTTGCGTCTAGAGGCCTTTGCATTGAGGACTATCTGAAAATGGCTGTGGCGCTGAAGTTGCCTGTGAATGTGGAGTTGGTAGCATGTGAAACCCGCATGTGGAGCATTCGTTTGTGTGGTATGCTCACCAAGCTTCATTTCAGTCCTAGGCACTCAAAGGGCACTAAGCATAGAGTGTGAAAACTGAGTTTCCTTGAAAGCTGCTTGGAAGCCTGATGGTGTGTGAAGTTAGTGAGCCAAATGGAGTTGTTCTCCCACAAGAAACCACTCGGCTGATCCTTCTTCAATATGCCCTTCACCAACATGCAGTGTTTCCTTGATTGAATTAGCTCTGCACACCAATATTTGCGTCTAGAGCCCTTTGCATTGAGGGCTATCTGACAACGGCTGTGGTGCTGAAGTTGCCTGTGAATGTGGAGTTGCGTGGGCATGTGAAACCCGCATGTGCAGCATTCGTTTGTGTGGGATGCCTCAGCAAGCTTCATTTCAGTCCTAGGCACTCAAAGGGCACTAAGCATAGAGTGTGAAAACTGAGTTTCCTTGAGAGCTGCTTGGAAGCCTGATGGTGTGTGAAGTTAGTGAGCCAAATGGAGTTGTTCTCCCACAAGAACCACTCGGCTGATTCTTCTTCAATATGCGCTTCACCAACATGCAGTGTTTCCTTGATTGAATTAGCTCTCACACCAATATTTGCGTCTAGAGCCTTTGCATTGAGGGCTATCTGAAAACGGCTGTGTGCTGAAGTTGCCTGTGAATGTGGAGTTGGTGGCATGTGAAACCCGCATGTGGAGCATTCGTTTGTATGGGATGCTCTACCAGGTTCATTCCTAGATAATGCACTCAAAGGGCACTAAGCATAGAGTGTGAAAACTGAGTTTCACTTGAGAGCTGCTTGGAAGCCTGATGGTGTGTGAAGTTAGTGAGGCAAATGGAGTTGTTCTCCCACAAGAACCACTCGGCTGATCCTTCTTCAATATGCCCTTCACCAACATGCAGTGTTTCCTTGATTGAATTAGCTCTCACACCAATATTTGCGTCAAGAGGCCTTTGCATTGAGGGCTATCTGAAAACGGCTGTGGCGCTGAAGTTGCCTGTGAATGTGGAGTTGGTGGCATGTGAAACAAGCATGTGGAGCATTCGTTTGTGTGGGATGCTCACCAAGCTTCATTTCAGTCCTAGGCACACAAAGGGCACTAATCTAGAGTGTGAAAACTGAGTTTCCTTGAGAGCTGCTTGGAAGTCTGATGGTGTGTGAAGTTAGTGAAATAAATGGAGTTGTTCTCCCACAAGAACCACTCGGCTGATTCTTTTTCAATATGCGCTTCACCAACATGCAGTGTTCTCCTTGATTGAATTAGCTCTCACACCAATATTTGCGTCTAGAGCCTTTGCATTGAGGGCTATCTGAAAACGGCTGTGTCGCTGAAGTTGCCTGTGAATGTGGAGTTGGTGGCATGTGAAACCCGAATGTGGAGCATTCGTTTGTGTGGGATGCTCTACCAGGTCATTCCTAGATAATGCACTCAAAGGGCACTAAGCATAGAGTGTGAAAGCTGAGTTTCCTTGAGAGCTGCTTGGAGCCTGATGGTGTGTGAAGTTAGTGAGCCAAATGGAGTTGTTCTCCCACAAGAACCACTCGGCTGATTCTTCTTCAATATGTGCTTCACCAACATGCAGTGTTTCCTTGATTGAATCAGCTCTCACACCAATATTTGCGTCTAGAGCCTTTGCATTGAGGGCTATCTGAAAATGGCTGTGGCGCTGAAGTTGCCTGTGAATGTGGAGTTGGTGGCATGTGAAACCCGCACGTGGAGCATTCGTTTGTGTGGGATGCTCACCAAGCTTCATTTCAGTCCTAGGCACCCAAAGGGCACTAAGCATAGAGTGTGAAAACTGAGTTTCCTTGAGAGCTGCTTGGAAGCCTGATGGTGTGTGAAGTTAGTGAGCCAAATGGAGTTGTTCTCCCACAAGAACCACTCGGCTGATCCTTCTTCAATATGCCCTTCACCAACATGCAGTGTTTCCTTGATTGAATTAGCTCTCACAGCAATCTTTGCGTCTAGAGCCTTTGCATTGAGGGCTATCTGAAAACGGCTGTGGCGCTGAAGTTGCCTGTGAATGTGGAGTTGGTGCATGTGAAACCGCATTGTGGAGCATTCTTTTGTGTGGATTCTCAGCAAGCTTCATTTCAGTCCTAGGCACTCAAAGGGCACTAAGCATAGAGTGTGAAAACTGAGTTTCCTTGAGAGCTGCTTGGAAGCCTGATGCTGTGTGAAGTTAGTGAGCCAAATGGAGTTGTTCTCCCACAAGAACCACTCGGCTGATCCTTCTTCAATATGCCCTTCACCAACATGCAGTGTTTCCTTGATTGAATTAGCTCTCACACCAATATTTGCGTCTAGAGCCTTTGCATTGAGGGCTATCTGAAAATGGCTGTGCCGCTGAAGTTGCTGTGAATGTGGAGTTGGTGGCATGTGAAACCCGCATGTGGAGCATTCTTTTGTGTGGGGTGCTCACCAAGCTTCATTTCAGGCCTAGGCACCCAAAGGGCACTAAGCATAGAGTGTGAAAACTGAGTTTCCTTGAGAGCTGCTTGGAAGCTTGATGGTGTGTGAAGTTAGTGAGCCAAATGGAGTTGTTCTCCCACAAGAACCACTCGGCCTGATCCTTCTTCAATATGCCCTTCACCAACATGCAGTGTTTCCTTGATTGAATTAGCTCTCACACCAATATTTGCGTCTAGAGCCTTTGCATTGAGGGCTATCTGACAACGGCTGTGGCGCTGAAGTTGCCTGTGAATGTGGAGTTGGTGGCATGTGAAACCCGCATGTGGAGCATTCGTTTGTGTGGGATGCTCCTCAAGCTTCATTTCAGTCCTAGGCACACAAAGGGCACTAATCCTAGAGTGTGAAAACTGAGTTTCCTTGAGAGCTGCTTGGAAGTCTGATGGTGTGTGAAGTTAGTGAGCCAAATGGAGTTGTTCTCCCACAAGAACCACTCGGCTGATTCTTTTCAGTATGCGCTTCACCAACATGCAGTGTTTCCTTGATTGAATTAGCTCTCACACCAATATTGCGTCTAGAGCCTTTGCATTGAGGGCTATCTGAAAACGGCTGTGGCGCTGAAGTTGCCTGTGAATGTGGAGTTGGTGGCATGTGAAACCCGAATGTGGAGCATGCGTTTGTGTGGGATGCTCTACCAGGTTCATTCCTAGATAATGCACTCAAAGGGCACTAAGCATAGAGTGTGAAAACTGAGTTTCCTTGAGAGCTGCTTGGAGCCTGATGGTTTGTGAAGTTAGTGAGCCAAATGGAGTTGTTCTCCCACAAGAACCACTCGGCTGATTCTTCTTCAATATGCGCTTCACCAACATGCAGTGTTTCCTTGATTGAATTAGCTCTCACACACCAATATTTGCATCTAGATCCTTTGCATTGAGGGCTATCTGAAAACGGCTGTGGTGCTGAAGTTGCCTGTGAATGTGGAGTTGGTGGCATGTGAAACCCGCATGTGGAGCATTCGTTTGTGTGGGATGCTCTACCAGGTTCATTCCTAGATAATGCACTCAAAGGGCACTAAGCATAGAGTGTGAAAACTGAGTTTCCTTGAGAGCTGCTTGGAAGCCTGATGTGTGTGAAGTTAGTGAGCCAAATGGAGTTGTTCTCCCACAAGAACCACTCGGCTGATCCTTCTTCAATATGCCCTTCACCAACATGCAGTGTTTCCTTGATTGAATTAGCTCTCACACCAATATTTGTGTCTAGAGCCTTTGCATTGAGGGCTATCTGACAACCGGCTGTGGCGCTGAAGTTGCCTGTGAATGTGGAGTTGGTGGCATGTGAAACCCGCATGTGGAGCATTCGTTTGTGTGGGATGCTCAGCAAGCTTCATTTCAGTCCTAGGCACTCAAAGGGCACTAAGCCTAAGAGTGTGAAAACTGAGTTTCCTTGAGAGCTGCTTGGAAGCCTGATGGTGTGTGAAGTTAGTGAGCCAAATGGAGTTGTTCTGCCACAAGAACCACTCGGCTGATCCTTCTTCAATATGCCCTTCACCAACATGCAGTGTTTCCTTGATTGAATTAGCTCTCACACCAATATTTGCGTCTAGAGCCTTTGAATTGAGGGCTATCTGAAAACGGCTGTGGCGCTGAAGTTGCCTGTGAATGTGGAGTTGGTGGCATGTGAAACCCGCATGTGGAGCATTCGTTTGTGTGGGATTCTCAGAAAGCTTCATTTCAGTCCTAGGCACTCAAAGGGCACTAAGCATAGAGTGTGAAAACTGAGTTTCCTTGAGAGCTGCTTGGAAGCCTGATGGTGTGTGAAGTTAGTGAGCCAAATGGAGTTGTTCTCCCACAAGAACCACTCGGCTGATCCTTCTTCAATATGCCCTTCACCAACATGCAGTGTTTCCTTGATTGAATTAGCTCTCACACCAATATTTGCGTCTAGAGCCTTTGCATTGAGGGCTATCTGAAAATGGCTGTGGCGCTGAAGTTGCCTGTGAATGTGGAGTTGGTGGCATGTGAAACCCGCATGTGAGCATTCGTTTGTGTGGGGTGCTCACCAAGCTTCATTTCAGGCCTAGGCACCCAAAGGGCACTAAGCATAGAGTGTGAAAACTGAGTTTCCTTGAGAGCTGCTTGGAAGCTTGACGGTGTGTGAAGTTAGTGAGCCAAATGGAGTTGTTGTCCCAAAACAACCACTCGGCTTATCCTTCTTCAATATGCCCCTTCACCAACATGCAGTGTTTCCTTGATTGAATTAGCTCTCACACCAATATTTGCGTCTAGAGCCTTTGCATTGAGGGCTACTCTGAAAACGGCTGTGGCGCTGAAGTTGCCTGTGAATGTGGAGTTGGTGGCATGTGAAACCCGCATGTGGAGCATTCGTTTGTGTGGGATTCTCAGCAAGCTTCATTTCAGTCCTAGGCACTCAAAGGGCACTAAGAATAGAGTGTGAAAACTGAGTTTCCTTGAGAGCTGCTTGGAAGCCTGATGGTGTGTGAAGTTAGTGAGCCAAATGGAGTTGTTCTCCCACAAGAACCACTCGGCTGATCCTTCTTCAATATGCCCTTCACCAACATGCAGTGTTTCCTTGATTGAATTAGCTGTCACACCAATATTTGCGTCTAGAGCCTTTGCATTGAGGGCTATCTGAAAACGGCTGTGGCGCTGAAGTTGCCTGTGAATGTGGAGTTGGTGGCATGTGAAACCCGCATGTGGAGCATTCTTTTGTGTGGGATGCCTCTACCAGGTTCATTCCTAGATAATGCACTCAAAGGGCACTAAGCATAGAGTGTGAAAACTGAGTTTCCTTGAGAGCTGCTTGGAAGCCTGATGGTGTGTGAAGTTAGTGAGCCAAATGGAGTTGTTCTCCACAAGAACCACTCGGCTGATCCTTCTTCAATATGCCCTTCAGCAACATGCAGTGTTTCCTTGATTGAATTAGCTCTCACACCAATATTTGCGTCTAGAGCCTTTGCATTGAGGGCTACCTGAAAATGGCTGTGGCGCTGAAGTTGCCTGTGAATGTGGAGTTGGTGGCATGTGAAACCCACATGTGGAGCATTCGTTTGTGTGGGATGCTCACCAAGCTTCATTTCAGTCCTAGGCACTCAAAGGGCACTAAGCATAGAGTGTGAAAACTGAGTTTCCTTGAGAGCTGCTTGGAAGCCTGACGGTGTGTGAATTTAGTGAGCCAAATGGAGTTGTTCTCCCACAAGAACCACTCGGCTGATCCTTCTTCAATATGCCCCTTCACCAACATGCAGTGTTTCCTTGATTGAATTAGCTCTCACACCAATATTTGCGTCTAGAGCCTTTGCATTGAGGGCTATCTGAAAACGGCTGTGGCGCTGAAGTTGCCTGTGAATGTGGAGTTGGTGGCATGTGAAACCCGCATGTGGAGCATTCGTTTGTGTGGGATTCTCAGCAAGCTTCATTTCAGTCCTAGGCACTCAAAGGGCACTATGCAAAGAGTGTGAAAACTGAGTTTCCTTGAGAGCTGCTTGGAAGCCTGATGGTGTGTGAAGTTAGTGAGCCAACTGGAGTTGTTCTCCCACAAGAACCACTCGGCTGATCCTTCTTCAATATGCCCTTCACCAACATGCAGTGTTTCCTTGATTGAATTAGCTCTCACACCAATATTTGCGTCTAGAGCCTTTGCATTGAGGGCTATCTGAAAATGGCTGTGGCGCTGAAGTTGCCTGTGAATGTGGAGTTGGTGGCATGTGAAACCCGCATGTGGAGCATTCGTTTGTGTGGGATGCTCACCAAGCTTCATTTCAGTCCTAGGCACTCAAAGGGCACTAAGCATAGAGTGTGAAAACTGAGTTTCCTTGAGAGCTGCTTGGAAGCCTGACGGTGTGTGAAGTTAGTGAGCCAAATGGAGTTGTTCTCCCACAAGAACCACTCGGCTGATCCTTCTTCAATATGCCCTTCACCAACATGCAGTGTTTCCTTGATTGAATTAGCTCTCACACCAATATTTGCGTCTAGAGCCTTTGCATTGAGGGCTATCTGAAAACGGCTGTGGCGCTGAAGTTGCCTGTGAATGTGGAGTTGGTGGCATGTGAAACCCGCATGTGGAGCATTCTTTTGTGTGGGATGCTCTACCAGGTTCATTCCTAGATAATGCACTCAAAGGGCACTAAGCATAGAGTGTGAAAACTGAGTTTCCTTGAGAGCTGCTTGGAAGCCTGATGGTGTGTGAAGTTAGTGAGCCAAATGGAGTTGTTCTCCACAAGAACCACTCGGCTGATCCTTCTTCAATATGCCCTTCACCAACATGCAGTGTTTCCTTGATTGAATTAGCTCTCACACCATATTTGCGTCTAGAGCCTTTGCATTGAGGGCTACCTGAAAATGGCTGTGGCGCTGAAGTTGCCTGTGAATGTGGAGTTGGTGGCATGTGAAACCCACATGTGGAGCATTCGTTTGTGTGGGATGCTCACCAAGCTTCATTTCAGTCCTACACACTCAAAGGGCACTAAGCATAGAGTGTGAAAACTGAGTTTCCTTGAGAGCTGCTTGGAAGCCTGATGGTGTGTGAAGTTAGTGAGCCAAATGGAGTTGTTCTCCCACAAGAACCACTCGGCTGATCCTTCTTCAATATGCCCTTCACCAACATGCAGTGTTTCCTTGATTGAATTAGCTCTCACACCAATATTTGCGTCTAGAGCCTTTGCATTGAGGGCTATCTGAAAACGGCTGTGGCGCTGAAGTTGCCTGTGAATGTGGAGTTGGTGGCATGTGAAACCCGCATGTGGAGCATTCGTTTGTGTGGGATTCTCAGCAAGCTTCATTTCAGTCCTAGGCACTCAAAGGGCACTAAGCATAGAGTGTGAAAACTGAGTTTCCTTGAGAGCTGCTTGGAAGCCTGATGTGTGTGAAGTTAGTGAGCCAAATGGAGTTGTTCTCCCACAAGAACCACTCGACTGCTCCTTCTTCAATATGCCCTTCACCAACATGCAGTGTTTCCTTGATTGAATTACCTCTCACAACAATATTTGCGTCTAGAGCCTTTGCATTGAGGGCTATCTGAAAACGTCTGTGGCGCTGAAGTTGCCTGTGAATGTGGAGTTGGTGGCATGTGAAACCCGCATGTGGAGCATTCGTTTGTGTGGGATGCTCACCAAGCTTCATTTCAGTCCTAGGCACACAAAGGGCACTAAGCATAGAGTGTGAAAACTGAGTTTCCTTGAGAGCTGCTTGGAAGCCTGACGGTGTGTGAAGTTAGTGAGCCAAATGGAGTTGTTCTCCCACAAGAACCACTCGGCTGATCCTTCTTCAATATGCCCTTCACCAACATGCAGTGTTTTCCTTGATTGAATTAGCTCTCACACCAATATTTGCGTCTAGAGCCTTTGCATTGAGGGCTATCTGAAAATGGCTGTGGCGCTGAAGTTGCCTGTGAATGTG
>NW_026698888.1:0-157500 GCF_030435755.1 Ochotona princeps | reverse complement strand
ACGTTGGTGAACACAGCATTCCAGAGAGTATAGAATACTGGTCCTCAGTGCCACACAGCTCTGTTTAGCATACAAACAGGGTTTTCAACAGCTTTTGCCTCAAACCTGTGTGTGTGTGTGTGTGTGTGTGTGTGTGTGTGTGTGTGTGTGATTACTAAGAGGAATTAGTAATCTATCAGCTGTGGGTCTGGCGCCGTTGCTCAAAAGGCTAATAATCTTCCACCCTAAGTGACAGCATCCAACAGGGCTGCTGCCTCAAGGCTTGGCCGCTCTAACTCCCATCTAGTTCCCTGCTAAGAGACTGGGAAAGTGGCAGAGGATGGCCCATGTCCTTGAGTCCCTGCCCCCCATCTCCCAAGGTTGACCCGAACCAGCTCCTGGCTTGTGGCTTCAGATTGGCTCAGCTCAGTCCATGGCAGCCATCTGGGGCATGAACAAGCAGATGCAAGATCTTTCTCTCGCCATCCCGTCTTCTCTGTGAAAACTGCAGTTCCCATAACGAGAAACAGGTTCTGGAAAAGAATTCTAATTGCATCCTAGCATATCTTGCTGTTTGTCTGTCTGTTGAGTGATTTTTGAGCATATATTGTCCTCGTTTCTTTGTACATGCAAAGTGCTGGCATCACTACGGCATGAGTCGATGGCCTTTGGACACATATACAGAATATTTTCTAGGCTTCAGAGATGATGGAATCTGTGGAATAGCAGGATTCGGGAGCACTCTGTGCTGTTACTGCCTCTTAGCACCTGGCAGCTTAACTCAGAGGCTGTGGAGGCAGCTGATCCACATGTCATTGACAGCATTCTGGGAAGTGCAAGGCAGGGTTTGGGGCTCCACAGAGCACTGGGGTGAGTAGGGACACACAGGATCTGCCTTGAGGGCACGGCAAGAGCCGAACATGCCCACAATCTCCCGCTGTCTCTTTAGGTCCCTCCAGAATCCACTGCTTCTATCCAAACCAGAACCAGATGTGGCTGCTCGAGGGAACCCCGGTGCTTCCTGGGAAACATCGTGTGTCTCTGCCTGCCCAATCTGGTGCATTCCACGGGAGCAAAATTGTGGTGGACAACCTATCTCACAGTCCTACAGGTCTGCACCGAAGCGACAGCCTCCCGAGTGTTGCCCACACCCTGTGCCCCTCGCTTGCCAGCCTCTGCAGGAGGCCGGTGCTCCGGCATAATGGTCAAGTGGTCACTGGCAGAGCTGGCATCCAATGCCGGCTGCGCCGGAAGACTTGGGAGAATGTCCTTACCCGCGGGATGCATGAGAGGTAGGATTTCACTCAGAGAGAAGATCACAGTGCACAAAGCCTTTGTACGGGCACACCCATGCACTTCACTTGTGCACTACCCTGCCGCCAAGACATACATGCGAAAGGCTCTCGGAGTGAAGTGCCTGGGACACCAGGAGCGGCATCTTGGCATCATAGCTCTTCCTCTTGGGAGCTCTGGCCGGGCCCTGCTTCCAAGAGTTTGAGCCCAAAGTCCAGCCCTCGTGACCCCCAAAGCTTCATTGGGAGACCCGTGCAGATGAGCTTCTCAGATTTCTAGCTGTGCTAGGTGTCACACTAGGTGTCCTGCAAGCAACTGCATAGCATCCTCACCTTCGTGGAAAAGCCATTCTTCCCAGTGGGCTTGCACCGGACAAAGAATGACAACCAACAGGATTCAAAGAAGCCTCACACTCTGTGAGGTCCCCGCGGTGCTCCTGCCCAACACCTGAGGGCGCTGTGATTGCGCAGGCACAGCCTGCTCCTTGCAGCTTTCCCCTAGCCCAAGTTCACATTCCCTTCCCTTTGGTATCTCACTCCTGGTCAGTGTCCTCGGAAGAGGATGAGATCTGGAGATCCTCATAGAGCACGCTGAGTGGGGATTTGGAGCAGGATCCCACTCTGTCATCTGCAACGGGGGTCTTCAGTGGTCGAGGAACGGCCTCCTCAGGAGGCTGGGAGGAGGGAGTGCTGATGATTGTGCAGCTCCACCGGTTGCCCTGAACTCTGCTGAGGAGCATCTTGAGGGACTGCAGGTGAGGGGCAGAGCCAGGACTTGGGGCATGGGAGACAGTGCAGTCCGGGGAAGGCTTCAGCTGAGGTCTGTTGCTTGGAGGCTGCTGATGAGCGCTGAGCTCTGGATTTGGTGAGCTCTGGGTCACATGCCATGATGGTTTCCTTGCAACTCCTGCTGTAGCTGGCAGTGGCAGTGGCAATGGCTGTGGCAGTGGCCGTGGCTGTGGCTGTGGCAGTGGCTGTTGTGTTTGGAGAGTCACCGGCTCTCTGGTCTGACTGGCATTGTGTGATGCAGGGACAGCAGCAGCGAGCCTTGGCCTCTTGGCGCCCGTCTGCCAAGAAGCTCTGGGCCAATGGGCAGATCTCTTGCCTGGAATGATGCTGCCGAGAGTGGAGCGTGGACACATTCTGCGTGCGGGACCCTGCGGCTTGGCCTGTGTCCACCCCTCAGGACACCTGACTGGTGCATGAGATTGGATGCTTTGAGGTCGGCCTTGCATCGTGGAGGCCTCTTGGGGAAGAGGAGACGCAGGGACTGCAGACCTCTCTTCTGCCTGAGCTTGGAGAAGAGGATTCATGCCGGTTGTCTTCTTGCTTGTGTGCACAGGCCGCGGCCTACTGGGTGTCCTCAGAAGCTTTTCAGAGGAGTCAGTCGCATTCTCACGGTGGTGTTGCTGTCTTGCTTGGGCTTTGGTGAGACATGTCTGGAGGGGAGTTATGCAATGCTTCTCTTGTCGCCTGTGTCCCTCCTTGTCTTGTACTGTCTTGGTAAAGGGCCCAGAATCCTTGGACTGCTGGATCTTCTGTGGCCCCAGGTTCTCTTCATTGGACTTCAAGGGATACAGGGCTAGGGTCCCATCCCAGCGCTTGATGGGGCACCTCCTGCTGCTGGCCATGTGACCAAAGGCGCCACAGTTCTTGCACTTCACCCTGGGGTCCTCCTCCTCTGCTGCAGGAACTCTGGGCCCAGCTGCGACCATACGCTGCTTGCCCATCTTCTGAGATGTCAGTGCTCTGTGGGTCTGGGGCTGTGTCTTCTGCATCGACAGCCACCGCTCCACCTGCATGTTCTGAAGGACTTTCTGTCTGGTGCAAAGTAGTGTGCTTCTCCAGAGGCACAAAAATGCTGCTGGATGATGCTTGACAAACCGCCGTGGAGAGTGCAGGCTCCCAGCAGAGCACCAGCAAGGCAGAGAGGGAAGGGCGGAGGCCTTATATAGGGCCCTACCATGGGATTAGCATACAGCCTGTTCATCTGAGCATCACAAATCCAGTCAAGCTTCATCAGATTCTGTCTGAGCAAAAGAAGGCATCCTCCTTGGGTCGCTAGCAATTTGAGCAGACCCTGCCATATTTCTTACCTCTCACCAAAATTCACCATTGCATTTTGGAAACTTTGCTCTGCAATGCGCCTTTCGTTTTCTTCTTTGTGCCCCTCTGCTCTGCTAGGGAGGCAATTTCTCTTCTCTGAGTGTGGGTGTGTCTGTGTCTGTGTGTGTGTGTGTGTGTGTGTGTGTGCATGTTTGTGTGTGTGTGTTTGAAGAGTGTTTGGAGATATGAAAGTTTGACAAGGTATTTTTAAGCATTGCGTTCTTCCATCAGTGGTTAAATAGTCTTGCCCTGCAGAGCCATTGAAGAGGAAATAGAAGGGCTAACCCTAGCCCTAACCCTAACCCTCACCGTAACCCCTAACCCTGACCCTGACTCTGACCCTGATGCTGATGTTGACCCTGACCTTGACCCTGACCCTGAGCCCTGGCTGGAGTTATGGCTTAAGTGGCAAAGCCTCGGCCTTGCAGTGCCAGCATGTATTATGGGTGTGGTCTGTGTCCCAGCCGCACCTGTTCGCATTCAGCTCTCTGCTTATGGGCTTGGAAAGCAGTGGTGGATGGCCCAAAGACTCGAGAGGCTGCATCCACCTGGGAGACCCAGAAGAAGCTCCTGACTCCAGGCTTCAGATCCACTCAGCCTTGGCTGTGGCAGCCATTTGGGCAGTGAACTAGCACATGGCAGATCCTGCTTTCCCTTTCTTGCTTTCCCGCTCTCTCCCCCTCTGTCAATCTGCCTATTCCGTAAACATCAGTCTCTTATTTGTGTGTGTGTGTGTGTGTGTACATGCGCGTGCGCGTGTGTGTGTGAGTACAAAGAGGAATTAGCAACCTATCAGCTGTGGGTCTGGCGCCGTTGCTCAAAAGGCTAATAATCTTCCACCCTAAGTGACAGCATCCAACAGGGCTGCTGCCTCAAGGCTTGGCCGCTCTAACTCCCATCTAGTTCCCTGCTTAGAGACTGGGGAAGTGGCAGAGGATGGCCCATGTCCTTGAGTCCCTGCCCCCCATCTCCCAAGGTTGACCCGAACCAGCTCCTGGCTTGTGGCTTCAGATTGGCTCAGCTCAGTCCATGGCAGCCATCTGGGGCGTGAACAGCAGATGCAAGATCTTTCTCTCGCCATCCCGTCTTCTCTGTGAAAACTGCAGTTCCCATAACGAGAAACAGGTTCTGGAAAAGAATTCTAATTGCATCCTAGCATATCTTGCTGTTTGTCTGTTTGTTGAGTGATTTTTGAACAAATATTGTCCTCGTTTCTTTGTACACGCAAAGTGCTGGCATCACTACGGCATGGGTCGATGGCCTTTGGACACATATACAGAACATTTTCTAGGCTTCAGAGATGATGGAATCTGTGGAATAGCAGGATTCGGGAGCACTCTGGGCTGTTGCTGCCTCTTAGCACCTGGCAGCTTAACCCAGAGGCTGTGGAGGCAGCTCAGCCCCATGTCATTCACAGCAGTCTGGGAAGTGCAAGGCAGGGTCCACTGCTTCTATCCAAACCGGAACCAGATGTGGCTGCTCGAGGGAACCCCGGTGTTTCCTGGGAAACATCGTGTGTCTCTGCCTCCCCAATCTGGTGCATTCCACGGGAGCAAAATTGTGGTGGACAACCTATCTCACAGTCCTACAGGTCTGCACCGAAGCGACAGCCTCCCGAGTGTTGCCCACACCCTGTGCCCCTCGCTTGCCAGCCTCTGCAGGAGGCCGGTGCTCCGGCATAATGGTCAAGTGGTCACTGGCAGAGCTGGCACCCAATGCCGGCTGCGCCGGAAGACTTGGGAGAATGTCCTTACCCGCGGGATGCATGAGAGGTAGGATTTCACTCAGAGAGAAGATCACAGTGCACAAAGCCTTTGTACGGGCACACCCATGCACTTCACTTGTGCACTACCCTGCCGCCAAGACATACATGCGAAAGGCTCTCGGAGTGAAGTGCCTGGGACACCAGGAGCGGCATCTTGGCATCATAGCTCTTCCTCTTGGGAGCTCTGGCCGGGCCCTGCTTCCAAGAGTTTGAGCCCAAAGTCCAGCCCTCGTGACCCCCAAAGCTTCATTGGGAGACCCGTGCAGATGAGCTTCTCAGATTTCTAGCTGTGCTAGGTGTCACACTAGGTGTCCTGCAAGCAACTGCATAGCATCCTCACCTTCGTGGAAAAGCCATTCTTCCCAGTGGGCTTGCACCGGACAAAGAATGACAACCAACAGGATTCAAAGAAGCCTCACACTCTGTGAGGTCCCCGCGGTGCTCCTGCCCAACACCTGAGGGCGCTGTGATTGCGCAGGCACAGCCTGCTCCTTGCAGCTTTCCCCTAGCCCAAGTTCACATTCCCTTCCCTTTGGCATCTCACTCCTGGTCAGTGTCCTCGGAAGAGGATGAGACCTGGAGATCCTCATAGAGCACGCTGAGTGGGGATTTGGAGCAGGATCCCACTCTGTCATCTGCAACGGGGGTCTTCAGTGGTCGAGGAACGGCCTCCTCAGGAGGCTGGGAGGAGGGAGTGCTGATGATTGTGCAGCTCCACCGGTTGCCCTGAACTCTGCTGAGGAGCATCTTGAGGGACTGCAGGTGAGGGGCAGAGCCAGGACTTGGGGCATGGGAGACAGTGCAGTCCGGGGAAGGCTTCAGCTGAGGTCTGTTGCTTGGAGGCTGCTGATGAGCGCTGAGCTCTGGATTTGGTGAGCTCTGGGTCACATGCCATGATGGTTTCCTTGCAACTCCTGCTGTAGCTGGCAGTGGCAGTGGCAATGGCTGTGGCAGTGGCCGTGGCTGTGGCTGTGGCAGTGGCTGTTGTGTTTGGAGAGTCACCGGCTCTCTGGTCTGACTGGCATTGTGTGATGCAGGGACAGCAGCAGCGAGCCTTGGCCTCTTGGCGCCCGTCTGCCAAGAAGCTCTGGGCCAATGGGCAGATCTCTTGCCTGGAATGATGCTGCCGAGAGTGGAGCGTGGACACATTCTGCGTGCGGGACCCTGCGGCTTGGCCTGTGTCCACCCCTCAGGACACCTGACTGGTGCATGAGATTGGATGCTTTGAGGTCGGCCTTGCATCGTGGAGGCCTCTTGGGGAAGAGGAGACGCAGGGACTGCAGACCTCTCTTCTGCCTGAGCTTGGAGAAGAGGATTCATGCCGGTTGTCTTCTTGCTTGTGTGCACAGGCCGCGGCCTACTGGGTGTCCTCAGAAGCTTTTCAGAGGAGTCAGTCGCATTCTCACGGTGGTGTTGCTGTCTTGCTTGGGCTTTGGTGAGACATGTCTGGAGGGGAGTTATGCAATGCTTCTCTTGTCGCCTGTGTCCCTCCTTGTCTTGTACTGTCTTGGTAAAGGGCCCAGAATCCTTGGACTGCTGGATCTTCTGTGGCCCCAGGTTCTCTTCATTGGACTTCAAGGGATACAGGGCTAGGGTCCCATCCCAGCGCTTGATGGGGCACCTCCTGCTGCTGGCCATGTGACCAAAGGCGCCACAGTTCTTGCACTTCACCCTGGGGTCCTCCTCCTCTGCTGCAGGAACTCTGGGCCCAGCTGCGACCATACGCTGCTTGCCCATCTTCTGAGATGTCAGTGCTCTGTGGGTCTGGGGCTGTGTCTTCTGCATCGACAGCCACCGCTCCACCTGCATGTTCTGAAGGACTTTCTGTCTGGTGCAAAGTAGTGTGCTTCTCCAGAGGCACAAAAATGCTGCTGGATGATGCTTGACAAACCGCCGTGGAGAGTGCAGGCTCCCAGCAGAGCACCAGCAAGGCAGAGAGGGAAGGGCGGAGGCCTTATATAGGGCCCTACCATGGGATTAGCATACAGCCTGTTCATCTGAGCATCACAAATCCAGTCAAGCTTCATCAGATTCTGTCTGAGCAAAAGAAGGCATCCTCCTTGGGTCGCTAGCAATTTGAGCAGACCCTGCCATATTTCTTACCTCTCACCAAAATTCACCATTGCATTTTGGAAACTTTGCTCTGCAATGCGCCTTTCGTTTTCTTCTTTGTGCCCCTCTGCTCTGCTAGGGAGGCAATTTCTCTTCTCTGAGTGTGGGTGTGTCTGTGTCTGTGTGTGTGTGTGTGTGTGTGTGTGTGTGTGTGCATGTTTGTGTGTGTGTGTTTGAAGAGTGTTTGGAGATATGAAAGTTTGACAAGGTATTTTTAAGCATTGCGTTCTTCCATCAGTGGTTAAATAGTCTTGCCCTGCAGAGCCATTGAAGAGGAAATAGAAGGGCTAACCCTAGCCCTAACCCTAACCCTCACCGTAACCCCTAACCCTGACCCTGACTCTGACCCTGATGCTGATGTTGACCCTGACCTTGACCCTGACCCTGAGCCCTGGCTGGAGTTATGGCTTAAGTGGCAAAGCCTCGGCCTTGCAGTGCCAGCATGTATTATGGGTGTGGTCTGTGTCCCAGCCGCACCTGTTCGCATTCAGCTCTCTGCTTATGGGCTTGGAAAGCAGTGGTGGATGGCCCAAAGACTCGAGAGGCTGCATCCACCTGGGAGACCCAGAAGAAGCTCCTGACTCCAGGCTTCAGATCCACTCAGCCTTGGCTGTGGCAGCCATTTGGGCAGTGAACTAGCACATGGCAGATCCTGCTTTCCCTTTCTTGCTTTCCCGCTCTCTCCCCCTCTGTCAATCTGCCTATTCCGTAAACATCAGTCTCTTATTTGTGTGTGTGTGTGTGTGTGTACATGCGCGTGCGCGTGTGTGTGTGAGTACAAAGAGGAATTAGCAACCTATCAGCTGTGGGTCTGGCGCCGTTGCTCAAAAGGCTAATAATCTTCCACCCTAAGTGACAGCATCCAACAGGGCTGCTGCCTCAAGGCTTGGCCGCTCTAACTCCCATCTAGTTCCCTGCTTAGAGACTGGGGAAGTGGCAGAGGATGGCCCATGTCCTTGAGTCCCTGCCCCCCATCTCCCAAGGTTGACCCGAACCAGCTCCTGGCTTGTGGCTTCAGATTGGCTCAGCTCAGTCCATGGCAGCCATCTGGGGCGTGAACAGCAGATGCAAGATCTTTCTCTCGCCATCCCGTCTTCTCTGTGAAAACTGCAGTTCCCATAACGAGAAACAGGTTCTGGAAAAGAATTCTAATTGCATCCTAGCATATCTTGCTGTTTGTCTGTTTGTTGAGTGATTTTTGAACAAATATTGTCCTCGTTTCTTTGTACACGCAAAGTGCTGGCATCACTACGGCATGGGTCGATGGCCTTTGGACACATATACAGAACATTTTCTAGGCTTCAGAGATGATGGAATCTGTGGAATAGCAGGATTCGGGAGCACTCTGGGCTGTTGCTGCCTCTTAGCACCTGGCAGCTTAACCCAGAGGCTGTGGAGGCAGCTCAGCCCCATGTCATTCACAGCAGTCTGGGAAGTGCAAGGCAGGGTCCACTGCTTCTATGCAAACCGGAACCAGATGTGGCTGCTCGAGGGAACCCCGGTGTTTCCTGGGAAACATCGTGTGTCTCTGCCTCCCCAATCTGGTGCATTCCACGGGAGCAAAATTGTGGTGGACAACCTATCTCACAGTCCTACAGGTCTGCACCGAAGCGACAGCCTCCCGAGTGTTGCCCACACCCTGTGCCCCTCGCTTGCCAGCCTCTGCAGGAGGCCGGTGCTCCGGCATAATGGTCAAGTGGTCACTGGCAGAGCTGGCACCCAATGCCGGCTGCGCCGGAAGACTTGGGAGAATGTCCTTACCCGCGGGATGCATGAGAGGTAGGATTTCACTCAGAGAGAAGATCACAGTGCACAAAGCCTTTGTACGGGCACACCCATGCACTTCACTTGTGCACTACCCTGCCGCCAAGACATACATGCGAAAGGCTCTCGGAGTGAAGTGCCTGGGACACCAGGAGCGGCATCTTGGCATCATAGCTCTTCCTCTTGGGAGCTCTGGCCGGGCCCTGCTTCCAAGAGTTTGAGCCCAAAGTCCAGCCCTCGTGACCCCCAAAGCTTCATTGGGAGACCCGTGCAGATGAGCTTCTCAGATTTCTAGCTGTGCTAGGTGTCACACTAGGTGTCCTGCAAGCAACTGCATAGCATCCTCACCTTCGTGGAAAAGCCATTCTTCCCAGTGGGCTTGCACCGGACAAAGAATGACAACCAACAGGATTCAAAGAAGCCTCACACTCTGTGAGGTCCCCGCGGTGCTCCTGCCCAACACCTGAGGGCGCTGTGATTGCGCAGGCACAGCCTGCTCCTTGCAGCTTTCCCCTAGCCCAAGTTCACATTCCCTTCCCTTTGGCATCTCACTCCTGGTCAGTGTCCTCGGAAGAGGATGAGACCTGGAGATCCTCATAGAGCACGCTGAGTGGGGATTTGGAGCAGGATCCCACTCTGTCATCTGCAACGGGGGTCTTCAGTGGTCGAGGAACGGCCTCCTCAGGAGGCTGGGAGGAGGGAGTGCTGATGATTGTGCAGCTCCACCGGTTGCCCTGAACTCTGCTGAGGAGCATCTTGAGGGACTGCAGGTGAGGGGCAGAGCCAGGACTTGGGGCATGGGAGACAGTGCAGTCCGGGGAAGGCTTCAGCTGAGGTCTGTTGCTTGGAGGCTGCTGATGAGCGCTGAGCTCTGGATTTGGTGAGCTCTGGGTCACATGCCATGATGGTTTCCTTGCAACTCCTGCTGTAGCTGGCAGTGGCAGTGGCCGTGGCAGTGGCTGTTGTGTTTGGAGAGTCACCGGCTCTCTGGTCTGACTGGCATTGTGTGATGCAGGGACAGCAGCAGCGAGCCTTGGCCTCTTGGCGCCCGTCTGCCAAGAAGCTCTGGGCCAATGGGCAGATCTCTTGCCTGGAATGATGCTGCCGAGAGTGGAGCGTGGACACATTCTGCGTGCGGGACCCTGCGGCTTGGCCTGTGTCCACCCCTCAGGACACCTGACTGGTGCATGAGATTGGATGCTTTGAGGTCGGCCTTGCATCGTGGAGGCCTCTTGGGGAAGAGGAGACGCAGGGACTGCAGACCTCTCTTCTGCCTGAGCTTGGAGAAGAGGATTCATGCCGGTTGTCTTCTTGCTTGTGTGCACAGGCCGCGGCCTACTGGGTGTCCTCAGAAGCTTTTCAGAGGAGTCAGTCGCATTCTCACGGTGGTGTTGCTGTCTTGCTTGGGCTTTGGTGAGACATGTCTGGAGGGGAGTTATGCAATGCTTCTCTTGTCGCCTGTGTCCCTCCTTGTCTTGTACTGTCTTGGTAAAGGGCCCAGAATCCTTGGACTGCTGGATCTTCTGTGGCCCCAGGTTCTCTTCATTGGACTTCAAGGGATACAGGGCTAGGGTCCCATCCCAGCGCTTGATGGGGCACCTCCTGCTGCTGGCCATGTGACCAAAGGCGCCACAGTTCTTGCACTTCACCCTGGGGTTCTCCTCCTCCGCTGGAGGAACTCTGGGCCCAGCTGCGACCATACGCTGCTTGCCCATCTTCTGAGATGTCAGTGCTCTGTGGGTCTGGGGCTGTGTCTTCTGCATCGACAGCCACCGCTCCACCTGCATGTTCTGAAGGACTTTCTGTCTGGTGCAAAGTAGTGTGCTTCTCCAGAGGCACAAAAATGCTGCTGGATGATGCTTGACAAACCGCCGTGGAGAGTGCAGGCTCCCAGCAGAGCACCAGCAAGGCAGAGAGGGAAGGGCGGAGGCCTTATATAGGGCCCTACCATGGGATTAGCATACAGCCTGTTCATCTGAGCATCACAAATCCAGTCAAGCTTCATCAGATTCTGTCTGAGCAAAAGAAGGCATCCTCCTTGGGTCGCTAGCAATTTGAGCAGACCCTGCCATATTTCTTACCTCTCACCAAAATTCACCATTGCATTTTGGAAACTTTGCTCTGCAATGCGCCTTTCGTTTTCTTCTTTGTGCCCCTCTGCTCTGCTAGGGAGGCAATTTCTCTTCTCTGAGTGTGGGTGTGTCTGTGTCTGTGTGTGTGTGTGTGTGTGTGTGTGTGTGTGCATGTTTGTGTGTGTGTGTTTGAAGAGTGTTTGGAGATATGAAAGTTTGACAAGGTATTTTTAAGCATTGCGTTCTTCCATCAGTGGTTAAATAGTCTTGCCCTGCAGAGCCATTGAAGAGGAAATAGAAGGGCTAACCCTAGCCCTAACCCTAACCCTCACCGTAACCCCTAACCCTGACCCTGACTCTGACCCTGATGCTGATGTTGACCCTGACCTTGACCCTGACCCTGAGCCCTGGCTGGAGTTATGGCTTAAGTGGCAAAGCCTCGGCCTTGCAGTGCCAGCATGTATTATGGGTGTGGTCTGTGTCCCAGCCGCACCTGTTCGCATTCAGCTCTCTGCTTATGGGCTTGGAAAGCAGTGGTGGATGGCCCAAAGACTCGAGAGGCTGCATCCACCTGGGAGACCCAGAAGAAGCTCCTGACTCCAGGCTTCAGATCCACTCAGCCTTGGCTGTGGCAGCCATTTGGGCAGTGAACTAGCACATGGCAGATCCTGCTTTCCCTTTCTTGCTTTCCCGCTCTCTCCCCCTCTGTCAATCTGCCTATTCCGTAAACATCAGTCTCTTATTTGTGTGTGTGTGTGTGTGTGTGTGCGTGTGTGTGTGTGTGTACAAAGAGGAATTAGCAACCTATCAGCTGTGGGTCTGGCGCCGTTGCTCAAAAGGCTAATAATCTTCCACCCTAAGTGACAGCATCCAACAGGGCTGCTGCCTCAAGGCTTGGCCGCTCTAACTCCCATCTAGTTCCCTGCTTAGAGACTGGGGAAGTGGCAGAGGATGGCCCATGTCCTTGAGTCCCTGCCCCCCATCTCCCAAGGTTGACCCGAACCAGCTCCTGGCTTGTGGCTTCAGATTGGCTCAGCTCAGTCCATGGCAGCCATCTGGGGCGTGAACAGCAGATGCAAGATCTTTCTCTCGCCATCCCGTCTTCTCTGTGAAAACTGCAGTTCCCATAACGAGAAACAGGTTCTGGAAAAGAATTCTAATTGCATCCTAGCATATCTTGCTGTTTGTCTGTTTGTTGAGTGATTTTTGAACAAATATTGTCCTCGTTTCTTTGTACACGCAAAGTGCTGGCATCACTACGGCATGGGTCGATGGCCTTTGGACACATATACAGAACATTTTCTAGGCTTCAGAGATGATGGAATCTGTGGAATAGCAGGATTCGGGAGCACTCTGGGCTGTTGCTGCCTCTTAGCACCTGGCAGCTTAACCCAGAGGCTGTGGAGGCAGCTCAGCCCCATGTCATTCACAGCAGTCTGGGAAGTGCAAGGCAGGGTCCACTGCTTCTATGCAAACCGGAACCAGATGTGGCTGCTCGAGGGAACCCCGGTGTTTCCTGGGAAACATCGTGTGTCTCTGCCTCCCCAATCTGGTGCATTCCACGGGAGCAAAATTGTGGTGGACAACCTATCTCACAGTCCTACAGGTCTGCACCGAAGCGACAGCCTCCCGAGTGTTGCCCACACCCTGTGCCCCTCGCTTGCCAGCCTCTGCAGGAGGCCGGTGCTCCGGCATAATGGTCAAGTGGTCACTGGCAGAGCTGGCACCCAATGCCGGCTGCGCCGGAAGACTTGGGAGAATGTCCTTACCCGCGGGATGCATGAGAGGTAGGATTTCACTCAGAGAGAAGATCACAGTGCACAAAGCCTTTGTACGGGCACACCCATGCACTTCACTTGTGCACTACCCTGCCGCCAAGACATACATGCGAAAGGCTCTCGGAGTGAAGTGCCTGGGACACCAGGAGCGGCATCTTGGCATCATAGCTCTTCCTCTTGGGAGCTCTGGCCGGGCCCTGCTTCCAAGAGTTTGAGCCCAAAGTCCAGCCCTCGTGACCCCCAAAGCTTCATTGGGAGACCCGTGCAGATGAGCTTCTCAGATTTCTAGCTGTGCTAGGTGTCACACTAGGTGTCCTGCAAGCAACTGCATAGCATCCTCACCTTCGTGGAAAAGCCATTCTTCCCAGTGGGCTTGCACCGGACAAAGAATGACAACCAACAGGATTCAAAGAAGCCTCACACTCTGTGAGGTCCCCGCGGTGCTCCTGCCCAACACCTGAGGGCGCTGTGATTGCGCAGGCACAGCCTGCTCCTTGCAGCTTTCCCCTAGCCCAAGTTCACATTCCCTTCCCTTTGGCATCTCACTCCTGGTCAGTGTCCTCGGAAGAGGATGAGACCTGGAGATCCTCATAGAGCACGCTGAGTGGGGATTTGGAGCAGGATCCCACTCTGTCATCTGCAACGGGGGTCTTCAGTGGTCGAGGAACGGCCTCCTCAGGAGGCTGGGAGGAGGGAGTGCTGATGATTGTGCAGCTCCACCGGTTGCCCTGAACTCTGCTGAGGAGCATCTTGAGGGACTGCAGGTGAGGGGCAGAGCCAGGACTTGGGGCATGGGAGACAGTGCAGTCCGGGGAAGGCTTCAGCTGAGGTCTGTTGCTTGGAGGCTGCTGATGAGCGCTGAGCTCTGGATTTGGTGAGCTCTGGGTCACATGCCATGATGGTTTCCTTGCAACTCCTGCTGTAGCTGGCAGTGGCAGTGGCAATGGCTGTGGCAGTGGCCGTGGCTGTGGCTGTGGCAGTGGCTGTTGTGTTTGGAGAGTCACCGGCTCTCTGGTCTGACTGGCATTGTGTGATGCAGGGACAGCAGCAGCGAGCCTTGGCCTCTTGGCGCCCGTCTGCCAAGAAGCTCTGGGCCAATGGGCAGATCTCTTGCCTGGAATGATGCTGCCGAGAGTGGAGCGTGGACACATTCTGCGTGCGGGACCCTGCGGCTTGGCCTGTGTCCACCCCTCAGGACACCTGACTGGTGCATGAGATTGGATGCTTTGAGGTCGGCCTTGCATCGTGGAGGCCTCTTGGGGAAGAGGAGACGCAGGGACTGCAGACCTCTCTTCTGCCTGAGCTTGGAGAAGAGGATTCATGCCGGTTGTCTTCTTGCTTGTGTGCACAGGCCGCGGCCTACTGGGTGTCCTCAGAAGCTTTTCAGAGGAGTCAGTCGCATTCTCACGGTGGTGTTGCTGTCTTGCTTGGGCTTTGGTGAGACATGTCTGGAGGGGAGTTATGCAATGCTTCTCTTGTCGCCTGTGTCCCTCCTTGTCTTGTACTGTCTTGGTAAAGGGCCCAGAATCCTTGGACTGCTGGATCTTCTGTGGCCCCAGGTTCTCTTCATTGGACTTCAAGGGATACAGGGCTAGGGTCCCATCCCAGCGCTTGATGGGGCACCTCCTGCTGCTGGCCATGTGACCAAAGGCGCCACAGTTCTTGCACTTCACCCTGGGGTCCTCCTCCTCTGCTGCAGGAACTCTGGGCCCAGCTGCGACCATACGCTGCTTGCCCATCTTCTGAGATGTCAGTGCTCTGTGGGTCTGGGGCTGTGTCTTCTGCATCGACAGCCACCGCTCCACCTGCATGTTCTGAAGGACTTTCTGTCTGGTGCAAAGTAGTGTGCTTCTCCAGAGGCACAAAAATGCTGCTGGATGATGCTTGACAAACCGCCGTGGAGAGTGCAGGCTCCCAGCAGAGCACCAGCAAGGCAGAGAGGGAAGGGCGGAGGCCTTATATAGGGCCCTACCATGGGATTAGCATACAGCCTGTTCATCTGAGCATCACAAATCCAGTCAAGCTTCATCAGATTCTGTCTGAGCAAAAGAAGGCATCCTCCTTGGGTCGCTAGCAATTTGAGCAGACCCTGCCATATTTCTTACCTCTCACCAAAATTCACCATTGCATTTTGGAAACTTTGCTCTGCAATGCGCCTTTCGTTTTCTTCTTTGTGCCCCTCTGCTCTGCTAGGGAGGCAATTTCTCTTCTCTGAGTGTGGGTGTGTCTGTGTCTGTGTGTGTGTGTGTGTGTGTGTGTGTGTGTGTGTGCATGTTTGTGTGTGTGTGTTTGAAGAGTGTTTGGAGATATGAAAGTTTGACAAGGTATTTTTAAGCATTGCGTTCTTCCATCAGTGGTTAAATAGTCTTGCCCTGCAGAGCCATTGAAGAGGAAATAGAAGGGCTAACCCTAGCCCTAACCCTAACCCTCACCGTAACCCCTAACCCTGACCCTGACTCTGACCCTGATGCTGATGTTGACCCTGACCTTGACCCTGACCCTGAGCCCTGGCTGGAGTTATGGCTTAAGTGGCAAAGCCTCGGCCTTGCAGTGCCAGCATGTATTATGGGTGTGGTCTGTGTCCCAGCCGCACCTGTTCGCATTCAGCTCTCTGCTTATGGGCTTGGAAAGCAGTGGTGGATGGCCCAAAGACTCGAGAGGCTGCATCCACCTGGGAGACCCAGAAGAAGCTCCTGACTCCAGGCTTCAGATCCACTCAGCCTTGGCTGTGGCAGCCATTTGGGCAGTGAACTAGCACATGGCAGATCCTGCTTTCCCTTTCTTGCTTTCCCGCTCTCTCCCCCTCTGTCAATCTGCCTATTCCGTAAACATCAGTCTCTTATTTGTGTGTGTGTGTGTGTGTGTGTGCGTGTGTGTGTGTGTGTACAAAGAGGAATTAGCAACCTATCAGCTGTGGGTCTGGCGCCGTTGCTCAAAAGGCTAATAATCTTCCACCCTAAGTGACAGCATCCAACAGGGCTGCTGCCTCAAGGCTTGGCCGCTCTAACTCCCATCTAGTTCCCTGCTTAGAGACTGGGGAAGTGGCAGAGGATGGCCCATGTCCTTGAGTCCCTGCCCCCCATCTCCCAAGGTTGACCCGAACCAGCTCCTGGCTTGTGGCTTCAGATTGGCTCAGCTCAGTCCATGGCAGCCATCTGGGGCGTGAACAGCAGATGCAAGATCTTTCTCTCGCCATCCCGTCTTCTCTGTGAAAACTGCAGTTCCCATAACGAGAAACAGGTTCTGGAAAAGAATTCTAATTGCATCCTAGCATATCTTGCTGTTTGTCTGTTTGTTGAGTGATTTTTGAACAAATATTGTCCTCGTTTCTTTGTACACGCAAAGTGCTGGCATCACTACGGCATGGGTCGATGGCCTTTGGACACATATACAGAACATTTTCTAGGCTTCAGAGATGATGGAATCTGTGGAATAGCAGGATTCGGGAGCACTCTGGGCTGTTGCTGCCTCTTAGCACCTGGCAGCTTAACCCAGAGGCTGTGGAGGCAGCTCAGCCCCATGTCATTCACAGCAGTCTGGGAAGTGCAAGGCAGGGTCCACTGCTTCTATCCAAACCGGAACCAGATGTGGCTGCTCGAGGGAACCCCGGTGTTTCCTGGGAAACATCGTGTGTCTCTGCCTCCCCAATCTGGTGCATTCCACGGGAGCAAAATTGTGGTGGACAACCTATCTCACAGTCCTACAGGTCTGCACCGAAGCGACAGCCTCCCGAGTGTTGCCCACACCCTGTGCCCCTCGCTTGCCAGCCTCTGCAGGAGGCCGGTGCTCCGGCATAATGGTCAAGTGGTCACTGGCAGAGCTGGCACCCAATGCCGGCTGCGCCGGAAGACTTGGGAGAATGTCCTTACCCGCGGGATGCATGAGAGGTAGGATTTCACTCAGAGAGAAGATCACAGTGCACAAAGCCTTTGTACGGGCACACCCATGCACTTCACTTGTGCACTACCCTGCCGCCAAGACATACATGCGAAAGGCTCTCGGAGTGAAGTGCCTGGGACACCAGGAGCGGCATCTTGGCATCATAGCTCTTCCTCTTGGGAGCTCTGGCCGGGCCCTGCTTCCAAGAGCTTGAGCCCAAAGTCCAGCCCTCGTGACCCCCAAAGCTTCATTGGGAGACCCGTGCAGATGAGCTTCTCAGATTTCTAGCTGTGCTAGGTGTCACACTAGGTGTCCTGCAAGCAACTGCATAGCATCCTCACCTTCGTGGAAAAGCCATTCTTCCCAGTGGGCTTGCACCGGACAAAGAATGACAACCAACAGGATTCAAAGAAGCCTCACACTCTGTGAGGTCCCCGCGGTGCTCCTGCCCAACACCTGAGGGCGCTGTGATTGCGCAGGCACAGCCTGCTCCTTGCAGCTTTCCCCTAGCCCAAGTTCACATTCCCTTCCCTTTGGCATCTCACTCCTGGTCAGTGTCCTCGGAAGAGGATGAGACCTGGAGATCCTCATAGAGCACGCTGAGTGGGGATTTGGAGCAGGATCCCACTCTGTCATCTGCAACGGGGGTCTTCAGTGGTCGAGGAACGGCCTCCTCAGGAGGCTGGGAGGAGGGAGTGCTGATGATTGTGCAGCTCCACCGGTTGCCCTGAACTCTGCTGAGGAGCATCTTGAGGGACTGCAGGTGAGGGGCAGAGCCAGGACTTGGGGCATGGGAGACAGTGCAGTCCGGGGAAGGCTTCAGCTGAGGTCTGTTGCTTGGAGGCTGCTGATGAGCGCTGAGCTCTGGATTTGGTGAGCTCTGGGTCACATGCCATGATGGTTTCCTTACAACTCCTGCTGTAGCTGGCAGTGGCAGTGGCAATGGCTGTGGCAGTGGCCGTGGCTGTGGCTGTGGCAGTGGCTGTTGTGTTTGGAGAGTCACCGGCTCTCTGGTCTGACTGGCATTGTGTGATGCAGGGACAGCAGCAGCGAGCCTTGGCCTCTTGGCGCCCGTCTGCCAAGAAGCTCTGGGCCAATGGGCAGATCTCTTGCCTGGAATGATGCTGCCGAGAGTGGAGCGTGGACACATTCTGCGTGCGGGACCCTGCGGCTTGGCCTGTGTCCACCCCTCAGGACACCTGACTGGTGCATGAGATTGGATGCTTTGAGGTCGGCCTTGCATCGTGGAGGCCTCTTGGGGAAGAGGAGACGCAGGGACTGCAGACCTCTCTTCTGCCTGAGCTTGGAGAAGAGGATTCATGCCGGTTGTCTTCTTGCTTGTGTGCACAGGCCGCGGCCTACTGGGTGTCCTCAGAAGCTTTTCAGAGGAGTCAGTCGCATTCTCACGGTGGTGTTGCTGTCTTGCTTGGGCTTTGGTGAGACATGTCTGGAGGGGAGTTATGCAATGCTTCTCTTGTCGCCTGTGTCCCTCCTTGTCTTGTACTGTCTTGGTAAAGGGCCCAGAATCCTTGGACTGCTGGATCTTCTGTGGCCCCAGGTTCTCTTCATTGGACTTCAAGGGATACAGGGCTAGGGTCCCATCCCAGCGCTTGATGGGGCACCTCCTGCTGCTGGCCATGTGACCAAAGGCGCCACAGTTCTTGCACTTCACCCTGGGGTTCTCCTCCTCCGCTGGAGGAACTCTGGGCCCAGCTGCGACCATACGCTGCTTGCCCATCTTCTGAGATGTCAGTGCTCTGTGGGTCTGGGGCTGTGTCTTCTGCATCGACAGCCACCGCTCCACCTGCATGTTCTGAAGGACTTTCTGTCTGGTGCAAAGTAGTGTGCTTCTCCAGAGGCACAAAAATGCTGCTGGATGATGCTTGACAAACCGCCGTGGAGAGTGCAGGCTCCCAGCAGAGCACCAGCAAGGCAGAGAGGGAAGGGCGGAGGCCTTATATAGGGCCCTACCATGGGATTAGCATACAGCCTGTTCATCTGAGCATCACAAATCCAGTCAAGCTTCATCAGATTCTGTCTGAGCAAAAGAAGGCATCCTCCTTGGGTCGCTAGCAATTTGAGCAGACCCTGCCATATTTCTTACCTCTCACCAAAATTCACCATTGCATTTTGGAAACTTTGCTCTGCAATGCGCCTTTCGTTTTCTTCTTTGTGCCCCTCTGCTCTGCTAGGGAGGCAATTTCTCTTCTCTGAGTGTGGGTGTGTCTGTGTCTGTCTGTGTGTGTGTGTGTGTGTGTGTGTGCATGTTTGTGTGTGTGTGTTTGAAGAGTGTTTGGAGATATGAAAGTTTGACAAGGTATTTTTAAGCATTGCGTTCTTCCATCAGTGGTTAAATAGTCTTGCCCTGCAGAGCCATTGAAGAGGAAATAGAAGGGCTAACCCTAGCCCTAACCCTAACCCTCACCGTAACCCCTAACCCTGACCCTGACTCTGACCCTGATGCTGATGTTGACCCTGACCTTGACCCTGACCCTGAGCCCTGGCTGGAGTTATGGCTTAAGTGGCAAAGCCTCGGCCTTGCAGTGCCAGCATGTATTATGGGTGTGGTCTGTGTCCCAGCCGCACCTGTTCGCATTCAGCTCTCTGCTTATGGGCTTGGAAAGCAGTGGTGGATGGCCCAAAGACTCGAGAGGCTGCATCCACCTGGGAGACCCAGAAGAAGCTCCTGACTCCAGGCTTCAGATCCACTCAGCCTTGGCTGTGGCAGCCATTTGGGCAGTGAACTAGCACATGGCAGATCCTGCTTTCCCTTTCTTGCTTTCCCGCTCTCTCCCCCTCTGTCAATCTGCCTATTCCGTAAACATCAGTCTCTTATTTGTGTGTGTGTGTGTGTGTGTGTACATGCGCGTGCGCGTGTGTGTGTGAGTACAAAGAGGAATTAGCAACCTATCAGCTGTGGGTCTGGCGCCGTTGCTCAAAAGGCTAATAATCTTCCACCCTAAGTGACAGCATCCAACAGGGCTGCTGCCTCAAGGCTTGGCCGCTCTAACTCCCATCTAGTTCCCTGCTTAGAGACTGGGGAAGTGGCAGAGGATGGCCCATGTCCTTGAGTCCCTGCCCCCCATCTCCCAAGGTTGACCCGAACCAGCTCCTGGCTTGTGGCTTCAGATTGGCTCAGCTCAGTCCATGGCAGCCATCTGGGGCGTGAACAGCAGATGCAAGATCTTTCTCTCGCCATCCCGTCTTCTCTGTGAAAACTGCAGTTCCCATAACGAGAAACAGGTTCTGGAAAAGAATTCTAATTGCATCCTAGCATATCTTGCTGTTTGTCTGTTTGTTGAGTGATTTTTGAACAAATATTGTCCTCGTTTCTTTGTACACGCAAAGTGCTGGCATCACTACGGCATGGGTCGATGGCCTTTGGACACATATACAGAACATTTTCTAGGCTTCAGAGATGATGGAATCTGTGGAATAGCAGGATTCGGGAGCACTCTGGGCTGTTGCTGCCTCTTAGCACCTGGCAGCTTAACCCAGAGGCTGTGGAGGCAGCTCAGCCCCATGTCATTCACAGCAGTCTGGGAAGTGCAAGGCAGGGTCCACTGCTTCTATCCAAACCGGAACCAGATGTGGCTGCTCGAGGGAACCCCGGTGTTTCCTGGGAAACATCGTGTGTCTCTGCCTCCCCAATCTGGTGCATTCCACGGGAGCAAAATTGTGGTGGACAACCTATCTCACAGTCCTACAGGTCTGCACCGAAGCGACAGCCTCCCGAGTGTTGCCCACACCCTGTGCCCCTCGCTTGCCAGCCTCTGCAGGAGGCCGGTGCTCCGGCATAATGGTCAAGTGGTCACTGGCAGAGCTGGCACCCAATGCCGGCTGCGCCGGAAGACTTGGGAGAATGTCCTTACCCGCGGGATGCATGAGAGGTAGGATTTCACTCAGAGAGAAGATCACAGTGCACAAAGCCTTTGTACGGGCACACCCATGCACTTCACTTGTGCACTACCCTGCCGCCAAGACATACATGCGAAAGGCTCTCGGAGTGAAGTGCCTGGGACACCAGGAGCGGCATCTTGGCATCATAGCTCTTCCTCTTGGGAGCTCTGGCCGGGCCCTGCTTCCAAGAGTTTGAGCCCAAAGTCCAGCCCTCGTGACCCCCAAAGCTTCATTGGGAGACCCGTGCAGATGAGCTTCTCAGATTTCTAGCTGTGCTAGGTGTCACACTAGGTGTCCTGCAAGCAACTGCATAGCATCCTCACCTTCGTGGAAAAGCCATTCTTCCCAGTGGGCTTGCACCGGACAAAGAATGACAACCAACAGGATTCAAAGAAGCCTCACACTCTGTGAGGTCCCCGCGGTGCTCCTGCCCAACACCTGAGGGCGCTGTGATTGCGCAGGCACAGCCTGCTCCTTGCAGCTTTCCCCTAGCCCAAGTTCACATTCCCTTCCCTTTGGCATCTCACTCCTGGTCAGTGTCCTCGGAAGAGGATGAGACCTGGAGATCCTCATAGAGCACGCTGAGTGGGGATTTGGAGCAGGATCCCACTCTGTCATCTGCAACGGGGGTCTTCAGTGGTCGAGGAACGGCCTCCTCAGGAGGCTGGGAGGAGGGAGTGCTGATGATTGTGCAGCTCCACCGGTTGCCCTGAACTCTGCTGAGGAGCATCTTGAGGGACTGCAGGTGAGGGGCAGAGCCAGGACTTGGGGCATGGGAGACAGTGCAGTCCGGGGAAGGCTTCAGCTGAGGTCTGTTGCTTGGAGGCTGCTGATGAGCGCTGAGCTCTGGATTTGGTGAGCTCTGGGTCACATGCCATGATGGTTTCCTTGCAACTCCTGCTGTAGCTGGCAGTGGCAGTGGCAATGGCTGTGGCAGTGGCCGTGGCTGTGGCTGTGGCAGTGGCTGTTGTGTTTGGAGAGTCACCGGCTCTCTGGTCTGACTGGCATTGTGTGATGCAGGGACAGCAGCAGCGAGCCTTGGCCTCTTGGCGCCCGTCTGCCAAGAAGCTCTGGGCCAATGGGCAGATCTCTTGCCTGGAATGATGCTGCCGAGAGTGGAGCGTGGACACATTCTGCGTGCGGGACCCTGCGGCTTGGCCTGTGTCCACCCCTCAGGACACCTGACTGGTGCATGAGATTGGATGCTTTGAGGTCGGCCTTGCATCGTGGAGGCCTCTTGGGGAAGAGGAGACGCAGGGACTGCAGACCTCTCTTCTGCCTGAGCTTGGAGAAGAGGATTCATGCCGGTTGTCTTCTTGCTTGTGTGCACAGGCCGCGGCCTACTGGGTGTCCTCAGAAGCTTTTCAGAGGAGTCAGTCGCATTCTCACGGTGGTGTTGCTGTCTTGCTTGGGCTTTGGTGAGACATGTCTGGAGGGGAGTTATGCAATGCTTCTCTTGTCGCCTGTGTCCCTCCTTGTCTTGTACTGTCTTGGTAAAGGGCCCAGAATCCTTGGACTGCTGGATCTTCTGTGGCCCCAGGTTCTCTTCATTGGACTTCAAGGGATACAGGGCTAGGGTCCCATCCCAGCGCTTGATGGGGCACCTCCTGCTGCTGGCCATGTGACCAAAGGCGCCACAGTTCTTGCACTTCACCCTGGGGTCCTCCTCCTCTGCTGCAGGAACTCTGGGCCCAGCTGCGACCATACGCTGCTTGCCCATCTTCTGAGATGTCAGTGCTCTGTGGGTCTGGGGCTGTGTCTTCTGCATCGACAGCCACCGCTCCACCTGCATGTTCTGAAGGACTTTCTGTCTGGTGCAAAGTAGTGTGCTTCTCCAGAGGCACAAAAATGCTGCTGGATGATGCTTGACAAACCGCCGTGGAGAGTGCAGGCTCCCAGCAGAGCACCAGCAAGGCAGAGAGGGAAGGGCGGAGGCCTTATATAGGGCCCTACCATGGGATTAGCATACAGCCTGTTCATCTGAGCATCACAAATCCAGTCAAGCTTCATCAGATTCTGTCTGAGCAAAAGAAGGCATCCTCCTTGGGTCGCTAGCAATTTGAGCAGACCCTGCCATATTTCTTACCTCTCACCAAAATTCACCATTGCATTTTGGAAACTTTGCTCTGCAATGCGCCTTTCGTTTTCTTCTTTGTGCCCCTCTGCTCTGCTAGGGAGGCAATTTCTCTTCTCTGAGTGTGGGTGTGTCTGTGTGTGTGTGTGTGTGTGTGTGTGTGTGTGCATGTTTGTGTGTGTGTGTTTGAAGAGTGTTTGGAGATATGAAAGTTTGACAAGGTATTTTTAAGCATTGCGTTCTTCCATCAGTGGTTAAATAGTCTTGCCCTGCAGAGCCATTGAAGAGGAAATAGAAGGGCTAACCCTAGCCCTAACCCTAACCCTCACCGTAACCCCTAACCCTGACCCTGACTCTGACCCTGATGCTGATGTTGACCCTGACCTTGACCCTGACCCTGAGCCCTGGCTGGAGTTATGGCTTAAGTGGCAAAGCCTCGGCCTTGCAGTGCCAGCATGTATTATGGGTGTGGTCTGTGTCCCAGCCGCACCTGTTCGCATTCAGCTCTCTGCTTATGGGCTTGGAAAGCAGTGGTGGATGGCCCAAAGACTCGAGAGGCTGCATCCACCTGGGAGACCCAGAAGAAGCTCCTGACTCCAGGCTTCAGATCCACTCAGCCTTGGCTGTGGCAGCCATTTGGGCAGTGAACTAGCACATGGCAGATCCTGCTTTCCCTTTCTTGCTTTCCCGCTCTCTCCCCCTCTGTCAATCTGCCTATTCCGTAAACATCAGTCTCTTATTTGTGTGTGTGTGTGTGTGTGTGTGCGTGTGTGTGTGTGTGTACAAAGAGGAATTAGCAACCTATCAGCTGTGGGTCTGGCGCCGTTGCTCAAAAGGCTAATAATCTTCCACCCTAAGTGACAGCATCCAACAGGGCTGCTGCCTCAAGGCTTGGCCGCTCTAACTCCCATCTAGTTCCCTGCTTAGAGACTGGGGAAGTGGCAGAGGATGGCCCATGTCCTTGAGTCCCTGCCCCCCATCTCCCAAGGTTGACCCGAACCAGCTCCTGGCTTGTGGCTTCAGATTGGCTCAGCTCAGTCCATGGCAGCCATCTGGGGCGTGAACAGCAGATGCAAGATCTTTCTCTCGCCATCCCGTCTTCTCTGTGAAAACTGCAGTTCCCATAACGAGAAACAGGTTCTGGAAAAGAATTCTAATTGCATCCTAGCATATCTTGCTGTTTGTCTGTTTGTTGAGTGATTTTTGAACAAATATTGTCCTCGTTTCTTTGTACACGCAAAGTGCTGGCATCACTACGGCATGGGTCGATGGCCTTTGGACACATATACAGAACATTTTCTAGGCTTCAGAGATGATGGAATCTGTGGAATAGCAGGATTCGGGAGCACTCTGGGCTGTTGCTGCCTCTTAGCACCTGGCAGCTTAACCCAGAGGCTGTGGAGGCAGCTCAGCCCTATGTCATTCACAGCAGTCTGGGAAGTGCAAGGCAGGGTCCACTGCTTCTATCCAAACCGGAACCAGATGTGGCTGCTCGAGGGAACCCCGGTGTTTCCTGGGAAACATCGTGTGTCTCTGCCTGCCCAATCTGGTGCATTCCACGGGAGCAAAATTGTGGTGGACAACCTATCTCACAGTCCTACAGGTCTGCACCGAAGCGACAGCCTCCCGAGTGTTGCCCACACCCTGTGCCCCTCGCTTGCCAGCCTCTGCAGGAGGCCGGTGCTCCGGCATAATGGTCAAGTGGTCACTGGCAGAGCTGGCATCCAATGCCGGCTGCGCCGGAAGACTTGGGAGAATGTCCTTACCCGCGGGATGCATGAGAGGTAGGATTTCACTCAGAGAGAAGATCACAGTGCACAAAGCCTTTGTACGGGCACACCCATGCACTTCACTTGTGCACTACCCTGCCGCCAAGACATACATGCGAAAGACTCTCGGAGTGAAGTGCCTGGGACACCAGGAGCGGCATCTTGGCATCATAGCTCTTCCTCTTGGGAGCTCTGGCCGGGCCCTGCTTCCAAGAGTTTGAGCCCAAAGTCCAGCCCTCGTGACCCCCAAAGCTTCATTGGGAGACCCATGCAGATGAGCTTCTCAGATTTCTAGCTGTGCTAGGTGTCACACTAGGTGTCCTGCAAGCAACTGCATAGCATCCTCACCTTCGTGGAAAAGCCATTCTTCCCAGTGGGCTTGCACCGGACAAAGAATGACAACCAACAGGATTCAAAGAAGCCTCACACTCTGTGAGGTCCCCGCGGTGCTCCTGCCCAACACCTGAGGGCGCTGTGATTGCGCAGGCACAGCCTGCTCCTTGCAGCTTTCCCCTAGCCCAAGTTCACATTCCCTTCCCTTTGGCATCTCACTCCTGGTCAGTGTCCTCGGAAGAGGATGAGACCTGGAGATCCTCATAGAGCACGCTGAGTGGGGATTTGGAGCAGGATCCCACTCTGTCATCTGCAACGGGGGTCTTCAGTGGTCGAGGAACGGCCTCCTCAGGAGGCTGGGAGGAGGGAGTGCTGATGATTGTGCAGCTCCACCGGTTGCCCTGAACTCTGCTGAGGAGCATCTTGAGGGACTGCAGGTGAGGGGCAGAGCCAGGACTTGGGGCATGGGAGACAGTGCAGTCCGGGGAAGGCTTCAGCTGAGGTCTGTTGCTTGGAGGCTGCTGATGAGCGCTGAGCTCTGGATTTGGTGAGCTCTGGGTCACATGCCATGATGGTTTCCTTGCAACTCCTGCTGTAGCTGGCAGTGGCAGTGGCAATGGCTGTGGCAGTGGCCGTGGCTGTGGCTGTGGCAGTGGCTGTTGTGTTTGGAGAGTCACCGGCTCTCTGGTCTGACTGGCATTGTGTGATGCAGGGACAGCAGCAGCGAGCCTTGGCCTCTTGGCGCCCGTCTGCCAAGAAGCTCTGGGCCAATGGGCAGATCTCTTGCCTGGAATGATGCTGCCGAGAGTGGAGCGTGGACACATTCTGCGTGCGGGACCCTGCGGCTTGGCCTGTGTCCACCCCTCAGGACACCTGACTGGTGCATGAGATTGGATGCTTTGAGGTCGGCCTTGCATCGTGGAGGCCTCTTGGGGAAGAGGAGACGCAGGGACTGCAGACCTCTCTTCTGCCTGAGCTTGGAGAAGAGGATTCATGCCGGTTGTCTTCTTGCTTGTGTGCACAGGCCGCGGCCTACTGGGTGTCCTCAGAAGCTTTTCAGAGGAGTCAGTCGCATTCTCACGGTGGTGTTGCTGTCTTGCTTGGGCTTTGGTGAGACATGTCTGGAGGGGAGTTATGCAATGCTTCTCTTGTCGCCTGTGTCCCTCCTTGTCTTGTACTGTCTTGGTAAAGGGCCCAGAATCCTTGGACTGCTGGATCTTCTGTGGCCCCAGGTTCTCTTCATTGGACTTCAAGGGATACAGGGCTAGGGTCCCATCCCAGCGCTTGATGGGGCACCTCCTGCTGCTGGCCATGTGACCAAAGGCGCCACAGTTCTTGCACTTCACCCTGGGGTCCTCCTCCTCTGCTGCAGGAACTCTGGGCCCAGCTGCGACCATACGCTGCTTGCCCATCTTCTGAGATGTCAGTGCTCTGTGGGTCTGGGGCTGTGTCTTCTGCATCGACAGCCACCGCTCCACCTGCATGTTCTGAAGGACTTTCTGTCTGGTGCAAAGTAGTGTGCTTCTCCAGAGGCACAAAAATGCTGCTGGATGATGCTTGACAAACCGCCGTGGAGAGTGCAGGCTCCCAGCAGAGCACCAGCAAGGCAGAGAGGGAAGGGCGGAGGCCTTATATAGGGCCCTACCATGGGATTAGCATACAGCCTGTTCATCTGAGCATCACAAATCCAGTCAAGCTTCATCAGATTCTGTCTGAGCAAAAGAAGGCATCCTCCTTGGGTCGCTAGCAATTTGAGCAGACCCTGCCATATTTCTTACCTCTCACCAAAATTCACCATTGCATTTTGGAAACTTTGCTCTGCAATGCGCCTTTCGTTTTCTTCTTTGTGCCCCTCTGCTCTGCTAGGGAGGCAATTTCTCTTCTCTGAGTGTGGGTGTGTCTGTGTGTGTGTGTGTGTGTGTGTGTGTGTGTGCATGTTTGTGTGTGTGTGTTTGAAGAGTGTTTGGAGATATGAAAGTTTGACAAGGTATTTTTAAGCATTGCGTTCTTCCATCAGTGGTTAAATAGTCTTGCCCTGCAGAGCCATTGAAGAGGAAATAGAAGGGCTAACCCTAGCCCTAACCCTAACCCTCACCGTAACCCCTAACCCTGACCCTGACTCTGACCCTGATGCTGATGTTGACCCTGACCTTGACCCTGACCCTGAGCCCTGGCTGGAGTTATGGCTTAAGTGGCAAAGCCTCGGCCTTGCAGTGCCAGCATGTATTATGGGTGTGGTCTGTGTCCCAGCCGCACCTGTTCGCATTCAGCTCTCTGCTTATGGGCTTGGAAAGCAGTGGTGGATGGCCCAAAGACTCGAGAGGCTGCATCCACCTGGGAGACCCAGAAGAAGCTCCTGACTCCAGGCTTCAGATCCACTCAGCCTTGGCTGTGGCAGCCATTTGGGCAGTGAACTAGCACATGGCAGATCCTGCTTTCCCTTTCTTGCTTTCCCGCTCTCTCCCCCTCTGTCAATCTGCCTATTCCGTAAACATCAGTCTCTTATTTGTGTGTGTGTGTGTGTGTGTGTGCGTGTGTGTGTGTGTGTACAAAGAGGAATTAGCAACCTATCAGCTGTGGGTCTGGCGCCGTTGCTCAAAAGGCTAATAATCTTCCACCCTAAGTGACAGCATCCAACAGGGCTGCTGCCTCAAGGCTTGGCCGCTCTAACTCCCATCTAGTTCCCTGCTTAGAGACTGGGGAAGTGGCAGAGGATGGCCCATGTCCTTGAGTCCCTGCCCCCCATCTCCCAAGGTTGACCCGAACCAGCTCCTGGCTTGTGGCTTCAGATTGGCTCAGCTCAGTCCATGGCAGCCATCTGGGGCGTGAACAGCAGATGCAAGATCTTTCTCTCGCCATCCCGTCTTCTCTGTGAAAACTGCAGTTCCCATAACGAGAAACAGGTTCTGGAAAAGAATTCTAATTGCATCCTAGCATATCTTGCTGTTTGTCTGTTTGTTGAGTGATTTTTGAACAAATATTGTCCTCGTTTCTTTGTACACGCAAAGTGCTGGCATCACTACGGCATGGGTCGATGGCCTTTGGACACATATACAGAACATTTTCTAGGCTTCAGAGATGATGGAATCTGTGGAATAGCAGGATTCGGGAGCACTCTGGGCTGTTGCTGCCTCTTAGCACCTGGCAGCTTAACCCAGAGGCTGTGGAGGCAGCTCAGCCCCATGTCATTCACAGCAGTCTGGGAAGTGCAAGGCAGGGTCCACTGCTTCTATCCAAACCGGAACCAGATGTGGCTGCTCGAGGGAACCCCGGTGTTTCCTGGGAAACATCGTGTGTCTCTGCCTCCCCAATCTGGTGCATTCCACGGGAGCAAAATTGTGGTGGACAACCTATCTCACAGTCCTACAGGTCTGCACCGAAGCGACAGCCTCCCGAGTGTTGCCCACACCCTGTGCCCCTCGCTTGCCAGCCTCTGCAGGAGGCCGGTGCTCCGGCATAATGGTCAAGTGGTCACTGGCAGAGCTGGCACCCAATGCCGGCTGCGCCGGAAGACTTGGGAGAATGTCCTTACCCGCGGGATGCATGAGAGGTAGGATTTCACTCAGAGAGAAGATCACAGTGCACAAAGCCTTTGTACGGGCACACCCATGCACTTCACTTGTGCACTACCCTGCCGCCAAGACATACATGCGAAAGGCTCTCGGAGTGAAGTGCCTGGGACACCAGGAGCGGCATCTTGGCATCATAGCTCTTCCTCTTGGGAGCTCTGGCCGGGCCCTGCTTCCAAGAGTTTGAGCCCAAAGTCCAGCCCTCGTGACCCCCAAAGCTTCATTGGGAGACCCGTGCAGATGAGCTTCTCAGATTTCTAGCTGTGCTAGGTGTCACACTAGGTGTCCTGCAAGCAACTGCATAGCATCCTCACCTTCGTGGAAAAGCCATTCTTCCCAGTGGGCTTGCACCGGACAAAGAATGACAACCAACAGGATTCAAAGAAGCCTCACACTCTGTGAGGTCCCCGCGGTGCTCCTGCCCAACACCTGAGGGCGCTGTGATTGCGCAGGCACAGCCTGCTCCTTGCAGCTTTCCCCTAGCCCAAGTTCACATTCCCTTCCCTTTGGCATCTCACTCCTGGTCAGTGTCCTCGGAAGAGGATGAGACCTGGAGATCCTCATAGAGCACGCTGAGTGGGGATTTGGAGCAGGATCCCACTCTGTCATCTGCAACGGGGGTCTTCAGTGGTCGAGGAACGGCCTCCTCAGGAGGCTGGGAGGAGGGAGTGCTGATGATTGTGCAGCTCCACCGGTTGCCCTGAACTCTGCTGAGGAGCATCTTGAGGGACTGCAGGTGAGGGGCAGAGCCAGGACTTGGGGCATGGGAGACAGTGCAGTCCGGGGAAGGCTTCAGCTGAGGTCTGTTGCTTGGAGGCTGCTGATGAGCGCTGAGCTCTGGATTTGGTGAGCTCTGGGTCACATGCCATGATGGTTTCCTTGCAACTCCTGCTGTAGCTGGCAGTGGCAGTGGCCGTGGCAGTGGCTGTTGTGTTTGGAGAGTCACCGGCTCTCTGGTCTGACTGGCATTGTGTGATGCAGGGACAGCAGCAGCGAGCCTTGGCCTCTTGGCGCCCGTCTGCCAAGAAGCTCTGGGCCAATGGGCAGATCTCTTGCCTGGAATGATGCTGCCGAGAGTGGAGCGTGGACACATTCTGCGTGCGGGACCCTGCGGCTTGGCCTGTGTCCACCCCTCAGGACACCTGACTGGTGCATGAGATTGGATGCTTTGAGGTCGGCCTTGCATCGTGGAGGCCTCTTGGGGAAGAGGAGACGCAGGGACTGCAGACCTCTCTTCTGCCTGAGCTTGGAGAAGAGGATTCATGCCGGTTGTCTTCTTGCTTGTGTGCACAGGCCGCGGCCTACTGGGTGTCCTCAGAAGCTTTTCAGAGGAGTCAGTCGCATTCTCACGGTGGTGTTGCTGTCTTGCTTGGGCTTTGGTGAGACATGTCTGGAGGGGAGTTATGCAATGCTTCTCTTGTCGCCTGTGTCCCTCCTTGTCTTGTACTGTCTTGGTAAAGGGCCCAGAATCCTTGGACTGCTGGATCTTCTGTGGCCCCAGGTTCTCTTCATTGGACTTCAAGGGATACAGGGCTAGGGTCCCATCCCAGCGCTTGATGGGGCACCTTCTGCTGCTGGCCATGTGACCAAAGGCGCCACAGTTCTTGCACTTCACCCTGGGGTCCTCCTCCTCTGCTGCAGGAACTCTGGGCCCAGCTGCGACCATACGCTGCTTGCCCATCTTCTGAGATGTCAGTGCTCTGTGGGTCTGGGGCTGTGTCTTCTGCATCGACAGCCACCGCTCCACCTGCATGTTCTGAAGGACTTTCTGTCTGGTGCAAAGTAGTGTGCTTCTCCAGAGGCACAAAAATGCTGCTGGATGATGCTTGACAAACCGCCGTGGAGAGTGCAGGCTCCCAGCAGAGCACCAGCAAGGCAGAGAGGGAAGGGCGGAGGCCTTATATAGGGCCCTACCATGGGATTAGCATACAGCCTGTTCATCTGAGCATCACAAATCCAGTCAAGCTTCATCAGATTCTGTCTGAGCAAAAGAAGGCATCCTCCTTGGGTCGCTAGCAATTTGAGCAGACCCTGCCATATTTCTTACCTCTCACCAAAATTCACCATTGCATTTTGGAAACTTTGCTCTGCAATGCGCCTTTCGTTTTCTTCTTTGTGCCCCTCTGCTCTGCTAGGGAGGCAATTTCTCTTCTCTGAGTGTGGGTGTGTCTGTGTCTGTGTGTGTGTGTGTGTGTGTGTGTGTGTGTGTGTGCATGTTTGTGTGTGTGTGTTTGAAGAGTGTTTGGAGATATGAAAGTTTGACAAGGTATTTTTAAGCATTGCGTTCTTCCATCAGTGGTTAAATAGTCTTGCCCTGCAGAGCCATTGAAGAGGAAATAGAAGGGCTAACCCTAGCCCTAACCCTAACCCTCACCGTAACCCCTAACCCTGACCCTGACTCTGACCCTGATGCTGATGTTGACCCTGACCTTGACCCTGACCCTGAGCCCTGGCTGGAGTTATGGCTTAAGTGGCAAAGCCTCGGCCTTGCAGTGCCAGCATGTATTATGGGTGTGGTCTGTGTCCCAGCCGCACCTGTTCGCATTCAGCTCTCTGCTTATGGGCTTGGAAAGCAGTGGTGGATGGCCCAAAGACTCGAGAGGCTGCATCCACCTGGGAGACCCAGAAGAAGCTCCTGACTCCAGGCTTCAGATCCACTCAGCCTTGGCTGTGGCAGCCATTTGGGCAGTGAACTAGCACATGGCAGATCCTGCTTTCCCTTTCTTGCTTTCCCGCTCTCTCCCCCTCTGTCAATCTGCCTATTCCGTAAACATCAGTCTCTTATTTGTGTGTGTGTGTGTGTGTGTGTGCGTGTGTGTGTGTGTGTACAAAGAGGAATTAGCAACCTATCAGCTGTGGGTCTGGCGCCGTTGCTCAAAAGGCTAATAATCTTCCACCCTAAGTGACAGCATCCAACAGGGCTGCTGCCTCAAGGCTTGGCCGCTCTAACTCCCATCTAGTTCCCTGCTTAGAGACTGGGGAAGTGGCAGAGGATGGCCCATGTCCTTGAGTCCCTGCCCCCCATCTCCCAAGGTTGACCCGAACCAGCTCCTGGCTTGTGGCTTCAGATTGGCTCAGCTCAGTCCATGGCAGCCATCTGGGGCGTGAACAGCAGATGCAAGATCTTTCTCTCGCCATCCCGTCTTCTCTGTGAAAACTGCAGTTCCCATAACGAGAAACAGGTTCTGGAAAAGAATTCTAATTGCATCCTAGCATATCTTGCTGTTTGTCTGTTTGTTGAGTGATTTTTGAACAAATATTGTCCTCGTTTCTTTGTACACGCAAAGTGCTGGCATCACTACGGCATGGGTCGATGGCCTTTGGACACATATACAGAACATTTTCTAGGCTTCAGAGATGATGGAATCTGTGGAATAGCAGGATTCGGGAGCACTCTGGGCTGTTGCTGCCTCTTAGCACCTGGCAGCTTAACCCAGAGGCTGTGGAGGCAGCTCAGCCCCATGTCATTCACAGCAGTCTGGGAAGTGCAAGGCAGGGTCCACTGCTTCTATCCAAACCGGAACCAGATGTGGCTGCTCGAGGGAACCCCGGTGTTTCCTGGGAAACATCGTGTGTCTCTGCCTCCCCAATCTGGTGCATTCCACGGGAGCAAAATTGTGGTGGACAACCTATCTCACAGTCCTACAGGTCTGCACCGAAGCGACAGCCTCCCGAGTGTTGCCCACACCCTGTGCCCCTCGCTTGCCAGCCTCTGCAGGAGGCCGGTGCTCCGGCATAATGGTCAAGTGGTCACTGGCAGAGCTGGCACCCAATGCCGGCTGCGCCGGAAGACTTGGGAGAATGTCCTTACCCGCGGGATGCATGAGAGGTAGGATTTCACTCAGAGAGAAGATCACAGTGCACAAAGCCTTTGTACGGGCACACCCATGCACTTCACTTGTGCACTACCCTGCCGCCAAGACATACATGCGAAAGGCTCTCGGAGTGAAGTGCCTGGGACACCAGGAGCGGCATCTTGGCATCATAGCTCTTCCTCTTGGGAGCTCTGGCCGGGCCCTGCTTCCAAGAGTTTGAGCCCAAAGTCCAGCCCTCGTGACCCCCAAAGCTTCATTGGGAGACCCGTGCAGATGAGCTTCTCAGATTTCTAGCTGTGCTAGGTGTCACACTAGGTGTCCTGCAAGCAACTGCATAGCATCCTCACCTTCGTGGAAAAGCCATTCTTCCCAGTGGGCTTGCACCGGACAAAGAATGACAACCAACAGGATTCAAAGAAGCCTCACACTCTGTGAGGTCCCCGCGGTGCTCCTGCCCAACACCTGAGGGCGCTGTGATTGCGCAGGCACAGCCTGCTCCTTGCAGCTTTCCCCTAGCCCAAGTTCACATTCCCTTCCCTTTGGCATCTCACTCCTGGTCAGTGTCCTCGGAAGAGGATGAGACCTGGAGATCCTCATAGAGCACGCTGAGTGGGGATTTGGAGCAGGATCCCACTCTGTCATCTGCAACGGGGGTCTTCAGTGGTCGAGGAACGGCCTCCTCAGGAGGCTGGGAGGAGGGAGTGCTGATGATTGTGCAGCTCCACCGGTTGCCCTGAACTCTGCTGAGGAGCATCTTGAGGGACTGCAGGTGAGGGGCAGAGCCAGGACTTGGGGCATGGGAGACAGTGCAGTCCGGGGAAGGCTTCAGCTGAGGTCTGTTGCTTGGAGGCTGCTGATGAGCGCTGAGCTCTGGATTTGGTGAGCTCTGGGTCACATGCCATGATGGTTTCCTTGCAACTCCTGCTGTAGCTGGCAGTGGCAGTGGCCGTGGCAGTGGCTGTTGTGTTTGGAGAGTCACCGGCTCTCTGGTCTGACTGGCATTGTGTGATGCAGGGACAGCAGCAGCGAGCCTTGGCCTCTTGGCGCCCGTCTGCCAAGAAGCTCTGGGCCAATGGGCAGATCTCTTGCCTGGAATGATGCTGCCGAGAGTGGAGCGTGGACACATTCTGCGTGCGGGACCCTGCGGCTTGGCCTGTGTCCACCCCTCAGGACACCTGACTGGTGCATGAGATTGGATGCTTTGAGGTCGGCCTTGCATCGTGGAGGCCTCTTGGGGAAGAGGAGACGCAGGGACTGCAGACCTCTCTTCTGCCTGAGCTTGGAGAAGAGGATTCATGCCGGTTGTCTTCTTGCTTGTGTGCACAGGCCGCGGCCTACTGGGTGTCCTCAGAAGCTTTTCAGAGGAGTCAGTCGCATTCTCACGGTGGTGTTGCTGTCTTGCTTGGGCTTTGGTGAGACATGTCTGGAGGGGAGTTATGCAATGCTTCTCTTGTCGCCTGTGTCCCTCCTTGTCTTGTACTGTCTTGGTAAAGGGCCCAGAATCCTTGGACTGCTGGATCTTCTGTGGCCCCAGGTTCTCTTCATTGGACTTCAAGGGATACAGGGCTAGGGTCCCATCCCAGCGCTTGATGGGGCACCTCCTGCTGCTGGCCATGTGACCAAAGGCGCCACAGTTCTTGCACTTCACCCTGGGGTCCTCCTCCTCTGCTGCAGGAACTCTGGGCCCAGCTGCGACCATACGCTGCTTGCCCATCTTCTGAGATGTCAGTGCTCTGTGGGTCTGGGGCTGTGTCTTCTGCATCGACAGCCACCGCTCCACCTGCATGTTCTGAAGGACTTTCTGTCTGGTGCAAAGTAGTGTGCTTCTCCAGAGGCACAAAAATGCTGCTGGATGATGCTTGACAAACCGCCGTGGAGAGTGCAGGCTCCCAGCAGAGCACCAGCAAGGCAGAGAGGGAAGGGCGGAGGCCTTATATAGGGCCCTACCATGGGATTAGCATACAGCCTGTTCATCTGAGCATCACAAATCCAGTCAAGCTTCATCAGATTCTGTCTGAGCAAAAGAAGGCATCCTCCTTGGGTCGCTAGCAATTTGAGCAGACCCTGCCATATTTCTTACCTCTCACCAAAATTCACCATTGCATTTTGGAAACTTTGCTCTGCAATGCGCCTTTCGTTTTCTTCTTTGTGCCCCTCTGCTCTGCTAGGGAGGCAATTTCTCTTCTCTGAGTGTGGGTGTGTCTGTGTCTGTGTGTGTGTGTGTGTGTGTGTGTGTGTGTGCATGTTTGTGTGTGTGTGTTTGAAGAGTGTTTGGAGATATGAAAGTTTGACAAGGTATTTTTAAGCATTGCGTTCTTCCATCAGTGGTTAAATAGTCTTGCCCTGCAGAGCCATTGAAGAGGAAATAGAAGGGCTAACCCTAGCCCTAACCCTAACCCTCACCGTAACCCCTAACCCTGACCCTGACTCTGACCCTGATGCTGATGTTGACCCTGACCTTGACCCTGACCCTGAGCCCTGGCTGGAGTTATGGCTTAAGTGGCAAAGCCTCGGCCTTGCAGTGCCAGCATGTATTATGGGTGTGGTCTGTGTCCCAGCCGCACCTGTTCGCATTCAGCTCTCTGCTTATGGGCTTGGAAAGCAGTGGTGGATGGCCCAAAGACTCGAGAGGCTGCATCCACCTGGGAGACCCAGAAGAAGCTCCTGACTCCAGGCTTCAGATCCACTCAGCCTTGGCTGTGGCAGCCATTTGGGCAGTGAACTAGCACATGGCAGATCCTGCTTTCCCTTTCTTGCTTTCCCGCTCTCTCCCCCTCTGTCAATCTGCCTATTCCGTAAACATCAGTCTCTTATTTGTGTGTGTGTGTGTGTGTGTGTGCGTGTGTGTGTGTGTGTACAAAGAGGAATTAGCAACCTATCAGCTGTGGGTCTGGCGCCGTTGCTCAAAAGGCTAATAATCTTCCACCCTAAGTGACAGCATCCAACAGGGCTGCTGCCTCAAGGCTTGGCCGCTCTAACTCCCATCTAGTTCCCTGCTTAGAGACTGGGGAAGTGGCAGAGGATGGCCCATGTCCTTGAGTCCCTGCCCCCCATCTCCCAAGGTTGACCCGAACCAGCTCCTGGCTTGTGGCTTCAGATTGGCTCAGCTCAGTCCATGGCAGCCATCTGGGGCGTGAACAGCAGATGCAAGATCTTTCTCTCGCCATCCCGTCTTCTCTGTGAAAACTGCAGTTCCCATAACGAGAAACAGGTTCTGGAAAAGAATTCTAATTGCATCCTAGCATATCTTGCTGTTTGTCTGTTTGTTGAGTGATTTTTGAACAAATATTGTCCTCGTTTCTTTGTACACGCAAAGTGCTGGCATCACTACGGCATGGGTCGATGGCCTTTGGACACATATACAGAACATTTTCTAGGCTTCAGAGATGATGGAATCTGTGGAATAGCAGGATTCGGGAGCACTCTGGGCTGTTGCTGCCTCTTAGCACCTGGCAGCTTAACCCAGAGGCTGTGGAGGCAGCTCAGCCCCATGTCATTCACAGCAGTCTGGGAAGTGCAAGGCAGGGTCCACTGCTTCTATCCAAACCGGAACCAGATGTGGCTGCTCGAGGGAACCCCGGTGTTTCCTGGGAAACATCGTGTGTCTCTGCCTCCCCAATCTGGTGCATTCCACGGGAGCAAAATTGTGGTGGACAACCTATCTCACAGTCCTACAGGTCTGCACCGAAGCGACAGCCTCCCGAGTGTTGCCCACACCCTGTGCCCCTCGCTTGCCAGCCTCTGCAGGAGGCCGGTGCTCCGGCATAATGGTCAAGTGGTCACTGGCAGAGCTGGCACCCAATGCCGGCTGCGCCGGAAGACTTGGGAGAATGTCCTTACCCGCGGGATGCATGAGAGGTAGGATTTCACTCAGAGAGAAGATCACAGTGCACAAAGCCTTTGTACGGGCACACCCATGCACTTCACTTGTGCACTACCCTGCCGCCAAGACATACATGCGAAAGGCTCTCGGAGTGAAGTGCCTGGGACACCAGGAGCGGCATCTTGGCATCATAGCTCTTCCTCTTGGGAGCTCTGGCCGGGCCCTGCTTCCAAGAGTTTGAGCCCAAAGTCCAGCCCTCGTGACCCCCAAAGCTTCATTGGGAGACCCGTGCAGATGAGCTTCTCAGATTTCTAGCTGTGCTAGGTGTCACACTAGGTGTCCTGCAAGCAACTGCATAGCATCCTCACCTTCGTGGAAAAGCCATTCTTCCCAGTGGGCTTGCACCGGACAAAGAATGACAACCAACAGGATTCAAAGAAGCCTCACACTCTGTGAGGTCCCCGCGGTGCTCCTGCCCAACACCTGAGGGCGCTGTGATTGCGCAGGCACAGCCTGCTCCTTGCAGCTTTCCCCTAGCCCAAGTTCACATTCCCTTCCCTTTGGCATCTCACTCCTGGTCAGTGTCCTCGGAAGAGGATGAGACCTGGAGATCCTCATAGAGCACGCTGAGTGGGGATTTGGAGCAGGATCCCACTCTGTCATCTGCAACGGGGGTCTTCAGTGGTCGAGGAACGGCCTCCTCAGGAGGCTGGGAGGAGGGAGTGCTGATGATTGTGCAGCTCCACCGGTTGCCCTGAACTCTGCTGAGGAGCATCTTGAGGGACTGCAGGTGAGGGGCAGAGCCAGGACTTGGGGCATGGGAGACAGTGCAGTCCGGGGAAGGCTTCAGCTGAGGTCTGTTGCTTGGAGGCTGCTGATGAGCGCTGAGCTCTGGATTTGGTGAGCTCTGGGTCACATGCCATGATGGTTTCCTTGCAACTCCTGCTGTAGCTGGCAGTGGCAGTGGCCGTGGCAGTGGCTGTTGTGTTTGGAGAGTCACCGGCTCTCTGGTCTGACTGGCATTGTGTGATGCAGGGACAGCAGCAGCGAGCCTTGGCCTCTTGGCGCCCGTCTGCCAAGAAGCTCTGGGCCAATGGGCAGATCTCTTGCCTGGAATGATGCTGCCGAGAGTGGAGCGTGGACACATTCTGCGTGCGGGACCCTGCGGCTTGGCCTGTGTCCACCCCTCAGGACACCTGACTGGTGCATGAGATTGGATGCTTTGAGGTCGGCCTTGCATCGTGGAGGCCTCTTGGGGAAGAGGAGACGCAGGGACTGCAGACCTCTCTTCTGCCTGAGCTTGGAGAAGAGGATTCATGCCGGTTGTCTTCTTGCTTGTGTGCACAGGCCGCGGCCTACTGGGTGTCCTCAGAAGCTTTTCAGAGGAGTCAGTCGCATTCTCACGGTGGTGTTGCTGTCTTGCTTGGGCTTTGGTGAGACATGTCTGGAGGGGAGTTATGCAATGCTTCTCTTGTCGCCTGTGTCCCTCCTTGTCTTGTACTGTCTTGGTAAAGGGCCCAGAATCCTTGGACTGCTGGATCTTCTGTGGCCCCAGGTTCTCTTCATTGGACTTCAAGGGATACAGGGCTAGGGTCCCATCCCAGCGCTTGATGGGGCACCTCCTGCTGCTGGCCATGTGACCAAAGGCGCCACAGTTCTTGCACTTCACCCTGGGGTTCTCCTCCTCCGCTGGAGGAACTCTGGGCCCAGCTGCGACCATACGCTGCTTGCCCATCTTCTGAGATGTCAGTGCTCTGTGGGTCTGGGGCTGTGTCTTCTGCATCGACAGCCACCGCTCCACCTGCATGTTCTGAAGGACTTTCTGTCTGGTGCAAAGTAGTGTGCTTCTCCAGAGGCACAAAAATGCTGCTGGATGATGCTTGACAAACCGCCGTGGAGAGTGCAGGTTCCCAGCAGAGCACCAGCAAGGCAGAGAGGGAAGGGCGGAGGCCTTATATAGGGCCCTACCATGGGATTAGCATACAGCCTGTTCATCTGAGCATCACAAATCCAGTCAAGCTTCATCAGATTCTGTCTGAGCAAAAGAAGGCATCCTCCTTGGGTCGCTAGCAATTTGAGCAGACCCTGCCATATTTCTTACCTCTCACCAAAATTCACCATTGCATTTTGGAAACTTTGCTCTGCAATGCGCCTTTCGTTTTCTTCTTTGTGCCCCTCTGCTCTGCTAGGGAGGCAATTTCTCTTCTCTGAGTGTGGGTGTGTCTGTGTCTGTGTGTGTGTGTGTGTGTGTGTGTGTGTGCATGTTTGTGTGTGTGTGTTTGAAGAGTGTTTGGAGATATGAAAGTTTGACAAGGTATTTTTAAGCATTGCGTTCTTCCATCAGTGGTTAAATAGTCTTGCCCTGCAGAGCCATTGAAGAGGAAATAGAAGGGCTAACCCTAGCCCTAACCCTAACCCTCACCGTAACCCCTAACCCTGACCCTGACTCTGACCCTGATGCTGATGTTGACCCTGACCTTGACCCTGACCCTGAGCCCTGGCTGGAGTTATGGCTTAAGTGGCAAAGCCTCGGCCTTGCAGTGCCAGCATGTATTATGGGTGTGGTCTGTGTCCCAGCCGCACCTGTTCGCATTCAGCTCTCTGCTTATGGGCTTGGAAAGCAGTGGTGGATGGCCCAAAGACTCGAGAGGCTGCATCCACCTGGGAGACCCAGAAGAAGCTCCTGACTCCAGGCTTCAGATCCACTCAGCCTTGGCTGTGGCAGCCATTTGGGCAGTGAACTAGCACATGGCAGATCCTGCTTTCCCTTTCTTGCTTTCCCGCTCTCTCCCCCTCTGTCAATCTGCCTATTCCGTAAACATCAGTCTCTTATTTGTGTGTGTGTGTGTGTGTGTGTGCGTGTGTGTGTGTGTGTACAAAGAGGAATTAGCAACCTATCAGCTGTGGGTCTGGCGCCGTTGCTCAAAAGGCTAATAATCTTCCACCCTAAGTGACAGCATCCAACAGGGCTGCTGCCTCAAGGCTTGGCCGCTCTAACTCCCATCTAGTTCCCTGCTTAGAGACTGGGGAAGTGGCAGAGGATGGCCCATGTCCTTGAGTCCCTGCCCCCCATCTCCCAAGGTTGACCCGAACCAGCTCCTGGCTTGTGGCTTCAGATTGGCTCAGCTCAGTCCATGGCAGCCATCTGGGGCGTGAACAGCAGATGCAAGATCTTTCTCTCGCCATCCCGTCTTCTCTGTGAAAACTGCAGTTCCCATAACGAGAAACAGGTTCTGGAAAAGAATTCTAATTGCATCCTAGCATATCTTGCTGTTTGTCTGTTTGTTGAGTGATTTTTGAACAAATATTGTCCTCGTTTCTTTGTACACGCAAAGTGCTGGCATCACTACGGCATGGGTCGATGGCCTTTGGACACATATACAGAACATTTTCTAGGCTTCAGAGATGATGGAATCTGTGGAATAGCAGGATTCGGGAGCACTCTGGGCTGTTGCTGCCTCTTAGCACCTGGCAGCTTAACCCAGAGGCTGTGGAGGCAGCTCAGCCCCATGTCATTCACAGCAGTCTGGGAAGTGCAAGGCAGGGTCCACTGCTTCTATCCAAACCGGAACCAGATGTGGCTGCTCGAGGGAACCCCGGTGTTTCCTGGGAAACATCGTGTGTCTCTGCCTCCCCAATCTGGTGCATTCCACGGGAGCAAAATTGTGGTGGACAACCTATCTCACAGTCCTACAGGTCTGCACCGAAGCGACAGCCTCCCGAGTGTTGCCCACACCCTGTGCCCCTCGCTTGCCAGCCTCTGCAGGAGGCCGGTGCTCCGGCATAATGGTCAAGTGGTCACTGGCAGAGCTGGCACCCAATGCCGGCTGCGCCGGAAGACTTGGGAGAATGTCCTTACCCGCGGGATGCATGAGAGGTAGGATTTCACTCAGAGAGAAGATCACAGTGCACAAAGCCTTTGTACGGGCACACCCATGCACTTCACTTGTGCACTACCCTGCCGCCAAGACATACATGCGAAAGGCTCTCGGAGTGAAGTGCCTGGGACACCAGGAGCGGCATCTTGGCATCATAGCTCTTCCTCTTGGGAGCTCTGGCCGGGCCCTGCTTCCAAGAGTTTGAGCCCAAAGTCCAGCCCTCGTGACCCCCAAAGCTTCATTGGGAGACCCGTGCAGATGAGCTTCTCAGATTTCTAGCTGTGCTAGGTGTCACACTAGGTGTCCTGCAAGCAACTGCATAGCATCCTCACCTTCGTGGAAAAGCCATTCTTCCCAGTGGGCTTGCACCGGACAAAGAATGACAACCAACAGGATTCAAAGAAGCCTCACACTCTGTGAGGTCCCCGCGGTGCTCCTGCCCAACACCTGAGGGCGCTGTGATTGCGCAGGCACAGCCTGCTCCTTGCAGCTTTCCCCTAGCCCAAGTTCACATTCCCTTCCCTTTGGCATCTCACTCCTGGTCAGTGTCCTCGGAAGAGGATGAGACCTGGAGATCCTCATAGAGCACGCTGAGTGGGGATTTGGAGCAGGATCCCACTCTGTCATCTGCAACGGGGGTCTTCAGTGGTCGAGGAACGGCCTCCTCAGGAGGCTGGGAGGAGGGAGTGCTGATGATTGTGCAGCTCCACCGGTTGCCCTGAACTCTGCTGAGGAGCATCTTGAGGGACTGCAGGTGAGGGGCAGAGCCAGGACTTGGGGCATGGGAGACAGTGCAGTCCGGGGAAGGCTTCAGCTGAGGTCTGTTGCTTGGAGGCTGCTGATGAGCGCTGAGCTCTGGATTTGGTGAGCTCTGGGTCACATGCCATGATGGTTTCCTTGCAACTCCTGCTGTAGCTGGCAGTGGCAGTGGCAATGGCTGTGGCAGTGGCCGTGGCTGTGGCTGTGGCAGTGGCTGTTGTGTTTGGAGAGTCACCGGCTCTCTGGTCTGACTGGCATTGTGTGATGCAGGGACAGCAGCAGCGAGCCTTGGCCTCTTGGCGCCCGTCTGCCAAGAAGCTCTGGGCCAATGGGCAGATCTCTTGCCTGGAATGATGCTGCCGAGAGTGGAGCGTGGACACATTCTGCGTGCGGGACCCTGCGGCTTGGCCTGTGTCCACCCCTCAGGACACCTGACTGGTGCATGAGATTGGATGCTTTGAGGTCGGCCTTGCATCGTGGAGGCCTCTTGGGGAAGAGGAGACGCAGGGACTGCAGACCTCTCTTCTGCCTGAGCTTGGAGAAGAGGATTCATGCCGGTTGTCTTCTTGCTTGTGTGCACAGGCCGCGGCCTACTGGGTGTCCTCAGAAGCTTTTCAGAGGAGTCAGTCGCATTCTCACGGTGGTGTTGCTGTCTTGCTTGGGCTTTGGTGAGACATGTCTGGAGGGGAGTTATGCAATGCTTCTCTTGTCGCCTGTGTCCCTCCTTGTCTTGTACTGTCTTGGTAAAGGGCCCAGAATCCTTGGACTGCTGGATCTTCTGTGGCCCCAGGTTCTCTTCATTGGACTTCAAGGGATACAGGGCTAGGGTCCCATCCCAGCGCTTGATGGGGCACCTCCTGCTGCTGGCCATGTGACCAAAGGCGCCACAGTTCTTGCACTTCACCCTGGGGTCCTCCTCCTCTGCTGCAGGAACTCTGGGCCCAGCTGCGACCATACGCTGCTTGCCCATCTTCTGAGATGTCAGTGCTCTGTGGGTCTGGGGCTGTGTCTTCTGCATCGACAGCCACCGCTCCACCTGCATGTTCTGAAGGACTTTCTGTCTGGTGCAAAGTAGTGTGCTTCTCCAGAGGCACAAAAATGCTGCTGGATGATGCTTGACAAACCGCCGTGGAGAGTGCAGGCTCCCAGCAGAGCACCAGCAAGGCAGAGAGGGAAGGGCGGAGGCCTTATATAGGGCCCTACCATGGGATTAGCATACAGCCTGTTCATCTGAGCATCACAAATCCAGTCAAGCTTCATCAGATTCTGTCTGAGCAAAAGAAGGCATCCTCCTTGGGTCGCTAGCAATTTGAGCAGACCCTGCCATATTTCTTACCTCTCACCAACATTCACCATTGCATTTTGGAAACTTTGCTCTGCAATGCGCCTTTCGTTTTCTTCTTTGTGCCCCTCTGCTCTGCTAGGGAGGCAATTTCTCTTCTCTGAGTGTGGGTGTGTCTGTGTGTGTGTGTGTGTGTGTGTGTGTGTGTGCATGTTTGTGTGTGTGTGTTTGAAGAGTGTTTGGAGATATGAAAGTTTGACAAGGTATTTTTAAGCATTGCGTTCTTCCATCAGTGGTTAAATAGTCTTGCCCTGCAGAGCCATTGAAGAGGAAATAGAAGGGCTAACCCTAGCCCTAACCCTAACCCTCACCGTAACCCCTAACCCTGACCCTGACTCTGACCCTGATGCTGATGTTGACCCTGACCTTGACCCTGACCCTGAGCCCTGGCTGGAGTTATGGCTTAAGTGGCAAAGCCTCGGCCTTGCAGTGCCAGCATGTATTATGGGTGTGGTCTGTGTCCCAGCCGCACCTGTTCGCATTCAGCTCTCTGCTTATGGGCTTGGAAAGCAGTGGTGGATGGCCCAAAGACTCGAGAGGCTGCATCCACCTGGGAGACCCAGAAGAAGCTCCTGACTCCAGGCTTCAGATCCACTCAGCCTTGGCTGTGGCAGCCATTTGGGCAGTGAACTAGCACATGGCAGATCCTGCTTTCCCTTTCTTGCTTTCCCGCTCTCTCCCCCTCTGTCAATCTGCCTATTCCGTAAACATCAGTCTCTTATTTGTGTGTGTGTGTGTGTGTGTGTGCGTGTGTGTGTGTGTGTACAAAGAGGAATTAGCAACCTATCAGCTGTGGGTCTGGCGCCGTTGCTCAAAAGGCTAATAATCTTCCACCCTAAGTGACAGCATCCAACAGGGCTGCTGCCTCAAGGCTTGGCCGCTCTAACTCCCATCTAGTTCCCTGCTTAGAGACTGGGGAAGTGGCAGAGGATGGCCCATGTCCTTGAGTCCCTGCCCCCCATCTCCCAAGGTTGACCCGAACCAGCTCCTGGCTTGTGGCTTCAGATTGGCTCAGCTCAGTCCATGGCAGCCATCTGGGGCGTGAACAGCAGATGCAAGATCTTTCTCTCGCCATCCCGTCTTCTCTGTGAAAACTGCAGTTCCCATAACGAGAAACAGGTTCTGGAAAAGAATTCTAATTGCATCCTAGCATATCTTGCTGTTTGTCTGTTTGTTGAGTGATTTTTGAACAAATATTGTCCTCGTTTCTTTGTACACGCAAAGTGCTGGCATCACTACGGCATGGGTCGATGGCCTTTGGACACATATACAGAACATTTTCTAGGCTTCAGAGATGATGGAATCTGTGGAATAGCAGGATTCGGGAGCACTCTGGGCTGTTGCTGCCTCTTAGCACCTGGCAGCTTAACCCAGAGGCTGTGGAGGCAGCTCAGCCCCATGTCATTCACAGCAGTCTGGGAAGTGCAAGGCAGGGTCCACTGCTTCTATCCAAACCGGAACCAGATGTGGCTGCTCGAGGGAACCCCGGTGTTTCCTGGGAAACATCGTGTGTCTCTGCCTCCCCAATCTGGTGCATTCCACGGGAGCAAAATTGTGGTGGACAACCTATCTCACAGTCCTACAGGTCTGCACCGAAGCGACAGCCTCCCGAGTGTTGCCCACACCCTGTGCCCCCTCGCTTGCCAGCCTCTGCAGGAGGCCGGTGCTCCGGCATAATGGTCAAGTGGTCACTGGCAGAGCTGGCACCCAATGCCGGCTGCGCCGGAAGACTTGGGAGAATGTCCTTACCCGCGGGATGCATGAGAGGTAGGATTTCACTCAGAGAGAAGATCACAGTGCACAAAGCCTTTGTACGGGCACACCCATGCACTTCACTTGTGCACTACCCTGCCGCCAAGACATACATGCGAAAGGCTCTCGGAGTGAAGTGCCTGGGACACCAGGAGCGGCATCTTGGCATCATAGCTCTTCCTCTTGGGAGCTCTGGCCGGGCCCTGCTTCCAAGAGTTTGAGCCCAAAGTCCAGCCCTCGTGACCCCCAAAGCTTCATTGGGAGACCCGTGCAGATGAGCTTCTCAGATTTCTAGCTGTGCTAGGTGTCACACTAGGTGTCCTGCAAGCAACTGCATAGCATCCTCACCTTCGTGGAAAAGCCATTCTTCCCAGTGGGCTTGCACCGGACAAAGAATGACAACCAACAGGATTCAAAGAAGCCTCACACTCTGTGAGGTCCCCGCGGTGCTCCTGCCCAACACCTGAGGGCGCTGTGATTGCGCAGGCACAGCCTGCTCCTTGCAGCTTTCCCCTAGCCCAAGTTCACATTCCCTTCCCTTTGGCATCTCACTCCTGGTCAGTGTCCTCGGAAGAGGATGAGACCTGGAGATCCTCATAGAGCACGCTGAGTGGGGATTTGGAGCAGGATCCCACTCTGTCATCTGCAACGGGGGTCTTCAGTGGTCGAGGAACGGCCTCCTCAGGAGGCTGGGAGGAGGGAGTGCTGATGATTGTGCAGCTCCACCGGTTGCCCTGAACTCTGCTGAGGAGCATCTTGAGGGACTGCAGGTGAGGGGCAGAGCCAGGACTTGGGGCATGGGAGACAGTGCAGTCCGGGGAAGGCTTCAGCTGAGGTCTGTTGCTTGGAGGCTGCTGATGAGCGCTGAGCTCTGGATTTGGTGAGCTCTGGGTCACATGCCATGATGGTTTCCTTGCAACTCCTGCTGTAGCTGGCAGTGGCAGTGGCCGTGGCAGTGGCTGTTGTGTTTGGAGAGTCACCGGCTCTCTGGTCTGACTGGCATTGTGTGATGCAGGGACAGCAGCAGCGAGCCTTGGCCTCTTGGCGCCCGTCTGCCAAGAAGCTCTGGGCCAATGGGCAGATCTCTTGCCTGGAATGATGCTGCCGAGAGTGGAGCGTGGACACATTCTGCGTGCGGGACCCTGCGGCTTGGCCTGTGTCCACCCCTCAGGACACCTGACTGGTGCATGAGATTGGATGCTTTGAGGTCGGCCTTGCATCGTGGAGGCCTCTTGGGGAAGAGGAGACGCAGGGACTGCAGACCTCTCTTCTGCCTGAGCTTGGAGAAGAGGATTCATGCCGGTTGTCTTCTTGCTTGTGTGCACAGGCCGCGGCCTACTGGGTGTCCTCAGAAGCTTTTCAGAGGAGTCAGTCGCATTCTCACGGTGGTGTTGCTGTCTTGCTTGGGCTTTGGTGAGACATGTCTGGAGGGGAGTTATGCAATGCTTCTCTTGTCGCCTGTGTCCCTCCTTGTCTTGTACTGTCTTGGTAAAGGGCCCAGAATCCTTGGACTGCTGGATCTTCTGTGGCCCCAGGTTCTCTTCATTGGACTTCAAGGGATACAGGGCTAGGGTCCCATCCCAGCGCTTGATGGGGCACCTCCTGCTGCTGGCCATGTGACCAAAGGCGCCACAGTTCTTGCACTTCACCCTGGGGTTCTCCTCCTCCGCTGGAGGAACTCTGGGCCCAGCTGCGACCATACGCTGCTTGCCCATCTTCTGAGATGTCAGTGCTCTGTGGGTCTGGGGCTGTGTCTTCTGCATCGACAGCCACCGCTCCACCTGCATGTTCTGAAGGACTTTCTGTCTGGTGCAAAGTAGTGTGCTTCTCCAGAGGCACAAAAATGCTGCTGGATGATGCTTGACAAACCGCCGTGGAGAGTGCAGGTTCCCAGCAGAGCACCAGCAAGGCAGAGAGGGAAGGGCGGAGGCCTTATATAGGGCCCTACCATGGGATTAGCATACAGCCTGTTCATCTGAGCATCACAAATCCAGTCAAGCTTCATCAGATTCTGTCTGAGCAAAAGAAGGCATCCTCCTTGGGTCGCTAGCAATTTGAGCAGACCCTGCCATATTTCTTACCTCTCACCAAAATTCACCATTGCATTTTGGAAACTTTGCTCTGCAATGCGCCTTTCGTTTTCTTCTTTGTGCCCCTCTGCTCTGCTAGGGAGGCAATTTCTCTTCTCTGAGTGTGGGTGTGTCTGTGTCTGTGTGTGTGTGTGTGTGTGTGTGTGTGTGCATGTTTGTGTGTGTGTGTTTGAAGAGTGTTTGGAGATATGAAAGTTTGACAAGGTATTTTTAAGCATTGCGTTCTTCCATCAGTGGTTAAATAGTCTTGCCCTGCAGAGCCATTGAAGAGGAAATAGAAGGGCTAACCCTAGCCCTAACCCTAACCCTCACCGTAACCCCTAACCCTGACCCTGACTCTGACCCTGATGCTGATGTTGACCCTGACCTTGACCCTGACCCTGAGCCCTGGCTGGAGTTATGGCTTAAGTGGCAAAGCCTCGGCCTTGCAGTGCCAGCATGTATTATGGGTGTGGTCTGTGTCCCAGCCGCACCTGTTCGCATTCAGCTCTCTGCTTATGGGCTTGGAAAGCAGTGGTGGATGGCCCAAAGACTCGAGAGGCTGCATCCACCTGGGAGACCCAGAAGAAGCTCCTGACTCCAGGCTTCAGATCCACTCAGCCTTGGCTGTGGCAGCCATTTGGGCAGTGAACTAGCACATGGCAGATCCTGCTTTCCCTTTCTTGCTTTCCCGCTCTCTCCCCCTCTGTCAATCTGCCTATTCCGTAAACATCAGTCTCTTATTTGTGTGTGTGTGTGTGTGTGTGTGCGTGTGTGTGTGTGTGTACAAAGAGGAATTAGCAACCTATCAGCTGTGGGTCTGGCGCCGTTGCTCAAAAGGCTAATAATCTTCCACCCTAAGTGACAGCATCCAACAGGGCTGCTGCCTCAAGGCTTGGCCGCTCTAACTCCCATCTAGTTCCCTGCTTAGAGACTGGGGAAGTGGCAGAGGATGGCCCATGTCCTTGAGTCCCTGCCCCCCATCTCCCAAGGTTGACCCGAACCAGCTCCTGGCTTGTGGCTTCAGATTGGCTCAGCTCAGTCCATGGCAGCCATCTGGGGCGTGAACAGCAGATGCAAGATCTTTCTCTCGCCATCCCGTCTTCTCTGTGAAAACTGCAGTTCCCATAACGAGAAACAGGTTCTGGAAAAGAATTCTAATTGCATCCTAGCATATCTTGCTGTTTGTCTGTTTGTTGAGTGATTTTTGAACAAATATTGTCCTCGTTTCTTTGTACACGCAAAGTGCTGGCATCACTACGGCATGGGTCGATGGCCTTTGGACACATATACAGAACATTTTCTAGGCTTCAGAGATGATGGAATCTGTGGAATAGCAGGATTCGGGAGCACTCTGGGCTGTTGCTGCCTCTTAGCACCTGGCAGCTTAACCCAGAGGCTGTGGAGGCAGCTCAGCCCCATGTCATTCACAGCAGTCTGGGAAGTGCAAGGCAGGGTCCACTGCTTCTATCCAAACCGGAACCAGATGTGGCTGCTCGAGGGAACCCCGGTGTTTCCTGGGAAACATCGTGTGTCTCTGCCTCCCCAATCTGGTGCATTCCACGGGAGCAAAATTGTGGTGGACAACCTATCTCACAGTCCTACAGGTCTGCACCGAAGCGACAGCCTCCCGAGTGTTGCCCACACCCTGTGCCCCTCGCTTGCCAGCCTCTGCAGGAGGCCGGTGCTCCGGCATAATGGTCAAGTGGTCACTGGCAGAGCTGGCACCCAATGCCGGCTGCGCCGGAAGACTTGGGAGAATGTCCTTACCCGCGGGATGCATGAGAGGTAGGATTTCACTCAGAGAGAAGATCACAGTGCACAAAGCCTTTGTACGGGCACACCCATGCACTTCACTTGTGCACTACCCTGCCGCCAAGACATACATGCGAAAGGCTCTCGGAGTGAAGTGCCTGGGACACCAGGAGCGGCATCTTGGCATCATAGCTCTTCCTCTTGGGAGCTCTGGCCGGGCCCTGCTTCCAAGAGTTTGAGCCCAAAGTCCAGCCCTCGTGACCCCCAAAGCTTCATTGGGAGACCCGTGCAGATGAGCTTCTCAGATTTCTAGCTGTGCTAGGTGTCACACTAGGTGTCCTGCAAGCAACTGCATAGCATCCTCACCTTCGTGGAAAAGCCATTCTTCCCAGTGGGCTTGCACCGGACAAAGAATGACAACCAACAGGATTCAAAGAAGCCTCACACTCTGTGAGGTCCCCGCGGTGCTCCTGCCCAACACCTGAGGGCGCTGTGATTGCGCAGGCACAGCCTGCTCCTTGCAGCTTTCCCCTAGCCCAAGTTCACATTCCCTTCCCTTTGGCATCTCACTCCTGGTCAGTGTCCTCGGAAGAGGATGAGACCTGGAGATCCTCATAGAGCACGCTGAGTGGGGATTTGGAGCAGGATCCCACTCTGTCATCTGCAACGGGGGTCTTCAGTGGTCGAGGAACGGCCTCCTCAGGAGGCTGGGAGGAGGGAGTGCTGATGATTGTGCAGCTCCACCGGTTGCCCTGAACTCTGCTGAGGAGCATCTTGAGGGACTGCAGGTGAGGGGCAGAGCCAGGACTTGGGGCATGGGAGACAGTGCAGTCCGGGGAAGGCTTCAGCTGAGGTCTGTTGCTTGGAGGCTGCTGATGAGCGCTGAGCTCTGGATTTGGTGAGCTCTGGGTCACATGCCATGATGGTTTCCTTGCAACTCCTGCTGTAGCTGGCAGTGGCAGTGGCAATGGCTGTGGCAGTGGCCGTGGCTGTGGCTGTGGCAGTGGCTGTTGTGTTTGGAGAGTCACCGGCTCTCTGGTCTGACTGGCATTGTGTGATGCAGGGACAGCAGCAGCGAGCCTTGGCCTCTTGGCGCCCGTCTGCCAAGAAGCTCTGGGCCAATGGGCAGATCTCTTGCCTGGAATGATGCTGCCGAGAGTGGAGCGTGGACACATTCTGCGTGCGGGACCCTGCGGCTTGGCCTGTGTCCACCCCTCAGGACACCTGACTGGTGCATGAGATTGGATGCTTTGAGGTCGGCCTTGCATCGTGGAGGCCTCTTGGGGAAGAGGAGACGCAGGGACTGCAGACCTCTCTTCTGCCTGAGCTTGGAGAAGAGGATTCATGCCGGTTGTCTTCTTGCTTGTGTGCACAGGCCGCGGCCTACTGGGTGTCCTCAGAAGCTTTTCAGAGGAGTCAGTCGCATTCTCACGGTGGTGTTGCTGTCTTGCTTGGGCTTTGGTGAGACATGTCTGGAGGGGAGTTATGCAATGCTTCTCTTGTCGCCTGTGTCCCTCCTTGTCTTGTACTGTCTTGGTAAAGGGCCCAGAATCCTTGGACTGCTGGATCTTCTGTGGCCCCAGGTTCTCTTCATTGGACTTCAAGGGATACAGGGCTAGGGTCCCATCCCAGCGCTTGATGGGGCACCTCCTGCTGCTGGCCATGTGACCAAAGGCGCCACAGTTCTTGCACTTCACCCTGGGGTCCTCCTCCTCTGCTGCAGGAACTCTGGGCCCAGCTGCGACCATACGCTGCTTGCCCATCTTCTGAGATGTCAGTGCTCTGTGGGTCTGGGGCTGTGTCTTCTGCATCGACAGCCACCGCTCCACCTGCATGTTCTGAAGGACTTTCTGTCTGGTGCAAAGTAGTGTGCTTCTCCAGAGGCACAAAAATGCTGCTGGATGATGCTTGACAAACCGCCGTGGAGAGTGCAGGCTCCCAGCAGAGCACCAGCAAGGCAGAGAGGGAAGGGCGGAGGCCTTATATAGGGCCCTACCATGGGATTAGCATACAGCCTGTTCATCTGAGCATCACAAATCCAGTCAAGCTTCATCAGATTCTGTCTGAGCAAAAGAAGGCATCCTCCTTGGGTCGCTAGCAATTTGAGCAGACCCTGCCATATTTCTTACCTCTCACCAACATTCACCATTGCATTTTGGAAACTTTGCTCTGCAATGCGCCTTTCGTTTTCTTCTTTGGGCCCCTCTGCTCTGCTAGGGAGGCAATTTCTCTTCTCTGAGTGTGGGTGTGTCTGTGTCTGTGTGTGTGTGTGTGTGTGTGTGTGTGCATGTTTGTGTGTGTGTGTTTGAAGAGTGTTTGGAGATATGAAAGTTTGACAAGGTATTTTTAAGCATTGCGTTCTTCCATCAGTGGTTAAATAGTCTTGCCCTGCAGAGCCATTGAAGAGGAAATAGAAGGGCTAACCCTAGCCCTAACCCTAACCCTCACCGTAACCCCTAACCCTGACCCTGACTCTGACCCTGATGCTGATGTTGACCCTGACCTTGACCCTGACCCTGAGCCCTGGCTGGAGTTATGGCTTAAGTGGCAAAGCCTCGGCCTTGCAGTGCCAGCATGTATTATGGGTGTGGTCTGTGTCCCAGCCGCACCTGTTCGCATTCAGCTCTCTGCTTATGGGCTTGGAAAGCAGTGGTGGATGGCCCAAAGACTCGAGAGGCTGCATCCACCTGGGAGACCCAGAAGAAGCTCCTGACTCCAGGCTTCAGATCCACTCAGCCTTGGCTGTGGCAGCCATTTGGGCAGTGAACTAGCACATGGCAGATCCTGCTTTCCCTTTCTTGCTTTCCCGCTCTCTCCCCCTCTGTCAATCTGCCTATTCCGTAAACATCAGTCTCTTATTTGTGTGTGTGTGTGTGTGTGTGTGCGTGTGTGTGTGTGTGTACAAAGAGGAATTAGCAACCTATCAGCTGTGGGTCTGGCGCCGTTGCTCAAAAGGCTAATAATCTTCCACCCTAAGTGACAGCATCCAACAGGGCTGCTGCCTCAAGGCTTGGCCGCTCTAACTCCCATCTAGTTCCCTGCTTAGAGACTGGGGAAGTGGCAGAGGATGGCCCATGTCCTTGAGTCCCTGCCCCCCATCTCCCAAGGTTGACCCGAACCAGCTCCTGGCTTGTGGCTTCAGATTGGCTCAGCTCAGTCCATGGCAGCCATCTGGGGCGTGAACAGCAGATGCAAGATCTTTCTCTCGCCATCCCGTCTTCTCTGTGAAAACTGCAGTTCCCATAACGAGAAACAGGTTCTGGAAAAGAATTCTAATTGCATCCTAGCATATCTTGCTGTTTGTCTGTTTGTTGAGTGATTTTTGAACAAATATTGTCCTCGTTTCTTTGTACACGCAAAGTGCTGGCATCACTACGGCATGGGTCGATGGCCTTTGGACACATATACAGAACATTTTCTAGGCTTCAGAGATGATGGAATCTGTGGAATAGCAGGATTCGGGAGCACTCTGGGCTGTTGCTGCCTCTTAGCACCTGGCAGCTTAACCCAGAGGCTGTGGAGGCAGCTCAGCCCCATGTCATTCACAGCAGTCTGGGAAGTGCAAGGCAGGGTCCACTGCTTCTATCCAAACCGGAACCAGATGTGGCTGCTCGAGGGAACCCCGGTGTTTCCTGGGAAACATCGTGTGTCTCTGCCTGCCCAATCTGGTGCATTCCACGGGAGCAAAATTGTGGTGGACAACCTATCTCACAGTCCTACAGGTCTGCACCGAAGCGACAGCCTCCCGAGTGTTGCCCACACCCTGTGCCCCTCGCTTGCCAGCCTCTGCAGGAGGCCGGTGCTCCGGCATAATGGTCAAGTGGTCACTGGCAGAGCTGGCATCCAATGCCGGCTGCGCCGGAAGACTTGGGAGAATGTCCTTACCCGCGGGATGCATGAGAGGTAGGATTTCACTCAGAGAGAAGATCACAGTGCACAAAGCCTTTGTACGGGCACACCCATGCACTTCACTTGTGCACTACCCTGCCGCCAAGACATACATGCGAAAGACTCTCGGAGTGAAGTGCCTGGGACACCAGGAGCGGCATCTTGGCATCATAGCTCTTCCTCTTGGGAGCTCTGGCCGGGCCCTGCTTCCAAGAGTTTGAGCCCAAAGTCCAGCCCTCGTGACCCCCAAAGCTTCATTGGGAGACCCATGCAGATGAGCTTCTCAGATTTCTAGCTGTGCTAGGTGTCACACTAGGTGTCCTGCAAGCAACTGCATAGCATCCTCACCTTCGTGGAAAAGCCATTCTTCCCAGTGGGCTTGCACCGGACAAAGAATGACAACCAACAGGATTCAAAGAAGCCTCACACTCTGTGAGGTCCCCGCGGTGCTCCTGCCCAACACCTGAGGGCGCTGTGATTGCGCAGGCACAGCCTGCTCCTTGCAGCTTTCCCCTAGCCCAAGTTCACATTCCCTTCCCTTTGGCATCTCACTCCTGGTCAGTGTCCTCGGAAGAGGATGAGACCTGGAGATCCTCATAGAGCACGCTGAGTGGGGATTTGGAGCAGGATCCCACTCTGTCATCTGCAACGGGGGTCTTCAGTGGTCGAGGAACGGCCTCCTCAGGAGGCTGGGAGGAGGGAGTGCTGATGATTGTGCAGCTCCACCGGTTGCCCTGAACTCTGCTGAGGAGCATCTTGAGGGACTGCAGGTGAGGGGCAGAGCCAGGACTTGGGGCATGGGAGATAGTGCAGTCCGGGGAAGGCTTCAGCTGAGGTCTGTTGCTTGGAGGCTGCTGATGAGCGCTGAGCTCTGGATTTGGTGAGCTCTGGGTCACATGCCATGATGGTTTCCTTGCAACTCCTGCTGTAGCTGGCAGTGGCAGTGGCAATGGCTGTGGCAGTGGCCGTGGCTGTGGCTGTGGCAGTGGCTGTTGTGTTTGGAGAGTCACCGGCTCTCTGGTCTGACTGGCATTGTGTGATGCAGGGACAGCAGCAGCGAGCCTTGGCCTCTTGGCGCCCGTCTGCCAAGAAGCTCTGGGCCAATGGGCAGATCTCTTGCCTGGAATGATGCTGCCGAGAGTGGAGCGTGGACACATTCTGCGTGCGGGACCCTGCGGCTTGGCCTGTGTCCACCCCTCAGGACACCTGACTGGTGCATGAGATTGGATGCTTTGAGGTCGGCCTTGCATCGTGGAGGCCTCTTGGGGAAGAGGAGACGCAGGGACTGCAGACCTCTCTTCTGCCTGAGCTTGGAGAAGAGGATTCATGCCGGTTGTCTTCTTGCTTGTGTGCACAGGCCGCGGCCTACTGGGTGTCCTCAGAAGCTTTTCAGAGGAGTCAGTCGCATTCTCACGGTGGTGTTGCTGTCTTGCTTGGGCTTTGGTGAGACATGTCTGGAGGGGAGTTATGCAATGCTTCTCTTGTCGCCTGTGTCCCTCCTTGTCTTGTACTGTCTTGGTAAAGGGCCCAGAATCCTTGGACTGCTGGATCTTCTGTGGCCCCAGGTTCTCTTCATTGGACTTCAAGGGATACAGGGCTAGGGTCCCATCCCAGCGCTTGATGGGGCACCTCCTGCTGCTGGCCATGTGACCAAAGGCGCCACAGTTCTTGCACTTCACCCTGGGGTCCTCCTCCTCTGCTGCAGGAACTCTGGGCCCAGCTGCGACCATACGCTGCTTGCCCATCTTCTGAGATGTCAGTGCTCTGTGGGTCTGGGGCTGTGTCTTCTGCATCGACAGCCACCGCTCCACCTGCATGTTCTGAAGGACTTTCTGTCTGGTGCAAAGTAGTGTGCTTCTCCAGAGGCACAAAAATGCTGCTGGATGATGCTTGACAAACCGCCGTGGAGAGTGCAGGCTCCCAGCAGAGCACCAGCAAGGCAGAGAGGGAAGGGCGGAGGCCTTATATAGGGCCCTACCATGGGATTAGCATACAGCCTGTTCATCTGAGCATCACAAATCCAGTCAAGCTTCATCAGATTCTGTCTGAGCAAAAGAAGGCATCCTCCTTGGGTCGCTAGCAATTTGAGCAGACCCTGCCATATTTCTTACCTCTCACCAACATTCACCATTGCATTTTGGAAACTTTGCTCTGCAATGCGCCTTTCGTTTTCTTCTTTGGGCCCCTCTGCTCTGCTAGGGAGGCAATTTCTCTTCTCTGAGTGTGGGTGTGTCTGTGTCTGTGTGTGTGTGTGTGTGTGTGTGTGTGTGCATGTTTGTGTGTGTGTGTTTGAAGAGTGTTTGGAGATATGAAAGTTTGACAAGGTATTTTTAAGCATTGCGTTCTTCCATCAGTGGTTAAATAGTCTTGCCCTGCAGAGCCATTGAAGAGGAAATAGAAGGGCTAACCCTAGCCCTAACCCTAACCCTCACCGTAACCCCTAACCCTGACCCTGACTCTGACCCTGATGCTGATGTTGACCCTGACCTTGACCCTGACCCTGAGCCCTGGCTGGAGTTATGGCTTAAGTGGCAAAGCCTCGGCCTTGCAGTGCCAGCATGTATTATGGGTGTGGTCTGTGTCCCAGCCGCACCTGTTCGCATTCAGCTCTCTGCTTATGGGCTTGGAAAGCAGTGGTGGATGGCCCAAAGACTCGAGAGGCTGCATCCACCTGGGAGACCCAGAAGAAGCTCCTGACTCCAGGCTTCAGATCCACTCAGCCTTGGCTGTGGCAGCCATTTGGGCAGTGAACTAGCACATGGCAGATCCTGCTTTCCCTTTCTTGCTTTCCCGCTCTCTCCCCCTCTGTCAATCTGCCTATTCCGTAAACATCAGTCTCTTATTTGTGTGTGTGTGTGTGCGTGTGTGTGTGTGTGTACAAAGAGGAATTAGCAACCTATCAGCTGTGGGTCTGGCGCCGTTGCTCAAAAGGCTAATAATCTTCCACCCTAAGTGACAGCATCCAACAGGGCTGCTGCCTCAAGGCTTGGCCGCTCTAACTCCCATCTAGTTCCCTGCTTAGAGACTGGGGAAGTGGCAGAGGATGGCCCATGTCCTTGAGTCCCTGCCCCCCATCTCCCAAGGTTGACCCGAACCAGCTCCTGGCTTGTGGCTTCAGATTGGCTCAGCTCAGTCCATGGCAGCCATCTGGGGCGTGAACAGCAGATGCAAGATCTTTCTCTCGCCATCCCGTCTTCTCTGTGAAAACTGCAGTTCCCATAACGAGAAACAGGTTCTGGAAAAGAATTCTAATTGCATCCTAGCATATCTTGCTGTTTGTCTGTTTGTTGAGTGATTTTTGAACAAATATTGTCCTCGTTTCTTTGTACACGCAAAGTGCTGGCATCACTACGGCATGGGTCGATGGCCTTTGGACACATATACAGAACATTTTCTAGGCTTCAGAGATGATGGAATCTGTGGAATAGCAGGATTCGGGAGCACTCTGGGCTGTTGCTGCCTCTTAGCACCTGGCAGCTTAACCCAGAGGCTGTGGAGGCAGCTCAGCCCCATGTCATTCACAGCAGTCTGGGAAGTGCAAGGCAGGGTCCACTGCTTCTATCCAAACCGGAACCAGATGTGGCTGCTCGAGGGAACCCCGGTGTTTCCTGGGAAACATCGTGTGTCTCTGCCTCCCCAATCTGGTGCATTCCACGGGAGCAAAATTGTGGTGGACAACCTATCTCACAGTCCTACAGGTCTGCACCGAAGCGACAGCCTCCCGAGTGTTGCCCACACCCTGTGCCCCTCGCTTGCCAGCCTCTGCAGGAGGCCGGTGCTCCGGCATAATGGTCAAGTGGTCACTGGCAGAGCTGGCACCCAATGCCGGCTGCGCCGGAAGACTTGGGAGAATGTCCTTACCCGCGGGATGCATGAGAGGTAGGATTTCACTCAGAGAGAAGATCACAGTGCACAAAGCCTTTGTACGGGCACACCCATGCACTTCACTTGTGCACTACCCTGCCGCCAAGACATACATGCGAAAGGCTCTCGGAGTGAAGTGCCTGGGACACCAGGAGCGGCATCTTGGCATCATAGCTCTTCCTCTTGGGAGCTCTGGCCGGGCCCTGCTTCCAAGAGTTTGAGCCCAAAGTCCAGCCCTCGTGACCCCCAAAGCTTCATTGGGAGACCCGTGCAGATGAGCTTCTCAGATTTCTAGCTGTGCTAGGTGTCACACTAGGTGTCCTGCAAGCAACTGCATAGCATCCTCACCTTCGTGGAAAAGCCATTCTTCCCAGTGGGCTTGCACCGGACAAAGAATGACAACCAACAGGATTCAAAGAAGCCTCACACTCTGTGAGGTCCCCGCGGTGCTCCTGCCCAACACCTGAGGGCGCTGTGATTGCGCAGGCACAGCCTGCTCCTTGCAGCTTTCCCCTAGCCCAAGTTCACATTCCCTTCCCTTTGGCATCTCACTCCTGGTCAGTGTCCTCGGAAGAGGATGAGACCTGGAGATCCTCATAGAGCACGCTGAGTGGGGATTTGGAGCAGGATCCCACTCTGTCATCTGCAACGGGGGTCTTCAGTGGTCGAGGAACGGCCTCCTCAGGAGGCTGGGAGGAGGGAGTGCTGATGATTGTGCAGCTCCACCGGTTGCCCTGAACTCTGCTGAGGAGCATCTTGAGGGACTGCAGGTGAGGGGCAGAGCCAGGACTTGGGGCATGGGAGACAGTGCAGTCCGGGGAAGGCTTCAGCTGAGGTCTGTTGCTTGGAGGCTGCTGATGAGCGCTGAGCTCTGGATTTGGTGAGCTCTGGGTCACATGCCATGATGGTTTCCTTGCAACTCCTGCTGTAGCTGGCAGTGGCAGTGGCAATGGCTGTGGCAGTGGCCGTGGCTGTGGCTGTGGCAGTGGCTGTTGTGTTTGGAGAGTCACCGGCTCTCTGGTCTGACTGGCATTGTGTGATGCAGGGACAGCAGCAGCGAGCCTTGGCCTCTTGGCGCCCGTCTGCCAAGAAGCTCTGGGCCAATGGGCAGATCTCTTGCCTGGAATGATGCTGCCGAGAGTGGAGCGTGGACACATTCTGCGTGCGGGACCCTGCGGCTTGGCCTGTGTCCACCCCTCAGGACACCTGACTGGTGCATGAGATTGGATGCTTTGAGGTCGGCCTTGCATCGTGGAGGCCTCTTGGGGAAGAGGAGACGCAGGGACTGCAGACCTCTCTTCTGCCTGAGCTTGGAGAAGAGGATTCATGCCGGTTGTCTTCTTGCTTGTGTGCACAGGCCGCGGCCTACTGGGTGTCCTCAGAAGCTTTTCAGAGGAGTCAGTCGCATTCTCACGGTGGTGTTGCTGTCTTGCTTGGGCTTTGGTGAGACATGTCTGGAGGGGAGTTATGCAATGCTTCTCTTGTCGCCTGTGTCCCTCCTTGTCTTGTACTGTCTTGGTAAAGGGCCCAGAATCCTTGGACTGCTGGATCTTCTGTGGCCCCAGGTTCTCTTCATTGGACTTCAAGGGATACAGGGCTAGGGTCCCATCCCAGCGCTTGATGGGGCACCTCCTGCTGCTGGCCATGTGACCAAAGGCGCCACAGTTCTTGCACTTCACCCTGGGGTCCTCCTCCTCTGCTGCAGGAACTCTGGGCCCAGCTGCGACCATACGCTGCTTGCCCATCTTCTGAGATGTCAGTGCTCTGTGGGTCTGGGGCTGTGTCTTCTGCATCGACAGCCACCGCTCCACCTGCATGTTCTGAAGGACTTTCTGTCTGGTGCAAAGTAGTGTGCTTCTCCAGAGGCACAAAAATGCTGCTGGATGATGCTTGACAAACCGCCGTGGAGAGTGCAGGCTCCCAGCAGAGCACCAGCAAGGCAGAGAGGGAAGGGCGGAGGCCTTATATAGGGCCCTACCATGGGATTAGCATACAGCCTGTTCATCTGAGCATCACAAATCCAGTCAAGCTTCATCAGATTCTGTCTGAGCAAAAGAAGGCATCCTCCTTGGGTCGCTAGCAATTTGAGCAGACCCTGCCATATTTCTTACCTCTCACCAACATTCACCATTGCATTTTGGAAACTTTGCTCTGCAATGCGCCTTTCGTTTTCTTCTTTGGGCCCCTCTGCTCTGCTAGGGAGGCAATTTCTCTTCTCTGAGTGTGGGTGTGTCTGTGTCTGTGTGTGTGTGTGTGTGTGTGTGTGCATGTTTGTGTGTGTGTGTTTGAAGAGTGTTTGGAGATATGAAAGTTTGACAAGGTATTTTTAAGCATTGCGTTCTTCCATCAGTGGTTAAATAGTCTTGCCCTGCAGAGCCATTGAAGAGGAAATAGAAGGGCTAACCCTAGCCCTAACCCTAACCCTCACCGTAACCCCTAACCCTGACCCTGACTCTGACCCTGATGCTGATGTTGACCCTGACCTTGACCCTGACCCTGAGCCCTGGCTGGAGTTATGGCTTAAGTGGCAAAGCCTCGGCCTTGCAGTGCCAGCATGTATTATGGGTGTGGTCTGTGTCCCAGCCGCACCTGTTCGCATTCAGCTCTCTGCTTATGGGCTTGGAAAGCAGTGGTGGATGGCCCAAAGACTCGAGAGGCTGCATCCACCTGGGAGACCCAGAAGAAGCTCCTGACTCCAGGCTTCAGATCCACTCAGCCTTGGCTGTGGCAGCCATTTGGGCAGTGAACTAGCACATGGCAGATCCTGCTTTCCCTTTCTTGCTTTCCCGCTCTCTCCCCCTCTGTCAATCTGCCTATTCCGTAAACATCAGTCTCTTATTTGTGTGTGTGTGTGTGCGTGTGTGTGTGTGTGTACAAAGAGGAATTAGCAACCTATCAGCTGTGGGTCTGGCGCCGTTGCTCAAAAGGCTAATAATCTTCCACCCTAAGTGACAGCATCCAACAGGGCTGCTGCCTCAAGGCTTGGCCGCTCTAACTCCCATCTAGTTCCCTGCTTAGAGACTGGGGAAGTGGCAGAGGATGGCCCATGTCCTTGAGTCCCTGCCCCCCATCTCCCAAGGTTGACCCGAACCAGCTCCTGGCTTGTGGCTTCAGATTGGCTCAGCTCAGTCCATGGCAGCCATCTGGGGCGTGAACAGCAGATGCAAGATCTTTCTCTCGCCATCCCGTCTTCTCTGTGAAAACTGCAGTTCCCATAACGAGAAACAGGTTCTGGAAAAGAATTCTAATTGCATCCTAGCATATCTTGCTGTTTGTCTGTTTGTTGAGTGATTTTTGAACAAATATTGTCCTCGTTTCTTTGTACACGCAAAGTGCTGGCATCACTACGGCATGGGTCGATGGCCTTTGGACACATATACAGAACATTTTCTAGGCTTCAGAGATGATGGAATCTGTGGAATAGCAGGATTCGGGAGCACTCTGGGCTGTTGCTGCCTCTTAGCACCTGGCAGCTTAACCCAGAGGCTGTGGAGGCAGCTCAGCCCCATGTCATTCACAGCAGTCTGGGAAGTGCAAGGCAGGGTCCACTGCTTCTATCCAAACCGGAACCAGATGTGGCTGCTCGAGGGAACCCCGGTGTTTCCTGGGAAACATCGTGTGTCTCTGCCTCCCCAATCTGGTGCATTCCACGGGAGCAAAATTGTGGTGGACAACCTATCTCACAGTCCTACAGGTCTGCACCGAAGCGACAGCCTCCCGAGTGTTGCCCACACCCTGTGCCCCTCGCTTGCCAGCCTCTGCAGGAGGCCGGTGCTCCGGCATAATGGTCAAGTGGTCACTGGCAGAGCTGGCACCCAATGCCGGCTGCGCCGGAAGACTTGGGAGAATGTCCTTACCCGCGGGATGCATGAGAGGTAGGATTTCACTCAGAGAGAAGATCACAGTGCACAAAGCCTTTGTACGGGCACACCCATGCACTTCACTTGTGCACTACCCTGCCGCCAAGACATACATGCGAAAGGCTCTCGGAGTGAAGTGCCTGGGACACCAGGAGCGGCATCTTGGCATCATAGCTCTTCCTCTTGGGAGCTCTGGCCGGGCCCTGCTTCCAAGAGTTTGAGCCCAAAGTCCAGCCCTCGTGACCCCCAAAGCTTCATTGGGAGACCCGTGCAGATGAGCTTCTCAGATTTCTAGCTGTGCTAGGTGTCACACTAGGTGTCCTGCAAGCAACTGCATAGCATCCTCACCTTCGTGGAAAAGCCATTCTTCCCAGTGGGCTTGCACCGGACAAAGAATGACAACCAACAGGATTCAAAGAAGCCTCACACTCTGTGAGGTCCCCGCGGTGCTCCTGCCCAACACCTGAGGGCGCTGTGATTGCGCAGGCACAGCCTGCTCCTTGCAGCTTTCCCCTAGCCCAAGTTCACATTCCCTTCCCTTTGGCATCTCACTCCTGGTCAGTGTCCTCGGAAGAGGATGAGACCTGGAGATCCTCATAGAGCACGCTGAGTGGGGATTTGGAGCAGGATCCCACTCTGTCATCTGCAACGGGGGTCTTCAGTGGTCGAGGAACGGCCTCCTCAGGAGGCTGGGAGGAGGGAGTGCTGATGATTGTGCAGCTCCACCGGTTGCCCTGAACTCTGCTGAGGAGCATCTTGAGGGACTGCAGGTGAGGGGCAGAGCCAGGACTTGGGGCATGGGAGACAGTGCAGTCCGGGGAAGGCTTCAGCTGAGGTCTGTTGCTTGGAGGCTGCTGATGAGCGCTGAGCTCTGGATTTGGTGAGCTCTGGGTCACATGCCATGATGGTTTCCTTGCAACTCCTGCTGTAGCTGGCAGTGGCAGTGGCCGTGGCAGTGGCTGTTGTGTTTGGAGAGTCACCGGCTCTCTGGTCTGACTGGCATTGTGTGATGCAGGGACAGCAGCAGCGAGCCTTGGCCTCTTGGCGCCCGTCTGCCAAGAAGCTCTGGGCCAATGGGCAGATCTCTTGCCTGGAATGATGCTGCCGAGAGTGGAGCGTGGACACATTCTGCGTGCGGGACCCTGCGGCTTGGCCTGTGTCCACCCCTCAGGACACCTGACTGGTGCATGAGATTGGATGCTTTGAGGTCGGCCTTGCATCGTGGAGGCCTCTTGGGGAAGAGGAGACGCAGGGACTGCAGACCTCTCTTCTGCCTGAGCTTGGAGAAGAGGATTCATGCCGGTTGTCTTCTTGCTTGTGTGCACAGGCCGCGGCCTACTGGGTGTCCTCAGAAGCTTTTCAGAGGAGTCAGTCGCATTCTCACGGTGGTGTTGCTGTCTTGCTTGGGCTTTGGTGAGACATGTCTGGAGGGGAGTTATGCAATGCTTCTCTTGTCGCCTGTGTCCCTCCTTGTCTTGTACTGTCTTGGTAAAGGGCCCAGAATCCTTGGACTGCTGGATCTTCTGTGGCCCCAGGTTCTCTTCATTGGACTTCAAGGGATACAGGGCTAGGGTCCCATCCCAGCGCTTGATGGGGCACCTCCTGCTGCTGGCCATGTGACCAAAGGCGCCACAGTTCTTGCACTTCACCCTGGGGTCCTCCTCCTCCGCTGCAGGAACTCTGGGCCCAGCTGCGACCATACGCTGCTTGCCCATCTTCTGAGATGTCAGTGCTCTGTGGGTCTGGGGCTGTGTCTTCTGCATCGACAGCCACCGCTCCACCTGCATGTTCTGAAGGACTTTCTGTCTGGTGCAAAGTAGTGTGCTTCTCCAGAGGCACAAAAATGCTGCTGGATGATGCTTGACAAACCGCCGTGGAGAGTGCAGGCTCCCAGCAGAGCACCAGCAAGGCAGAGAGGGAAGGGCGGAGGCCTTATATAGGGCCCTACCATGGGATTAGCATACAGCCTGTTCATCTGAGCATCACAAATCCAGTCAAGCTTCATCAGATTCTGTCTGAGCAAAAGAAGGCATCCTCCTTGGGTCGCTAGCAATTTGAGCAGACCCTGCCATATTTCTTACCTCTCACCAAAATTCACCATTGCATTTTGGAAACTTTGCTCTGCAATGCGCCTTTCGTTTTCTTCTTTGTGCCCCTCTGCTCTGCTAGGGAGGCAATTTCTCTTCTCTGAGTGTGGGTGTGTCTGTGTCTGTGTGTGTGTGTGTGTGTGTGTGTGTGTGTGTGTGCATGTTTGTGTGTGTGTGTTTGAAGAGTGTTTGGAGATATGAAAGTTTGACAAGGTATTTTTAAGCATTGCGTTCTTCCATCAGTGGTTAAATAGTCTTGCCCTGCAGAGCCATTGAAGAGGAAATAGAAGGGCTAACCCTAGCCCTAACCCTAACCCTCACCGTAACCCCTAACCCTGACCCTGACTCTGACCCTGATGCTGATGTTGACCCTGACCTTGACCCTGACCCTGAGCCCTGGCTGGAGTTATGGCTTAAGTGGCAAAGCCTCGGCCTTGCAGTGCCAGCATGTATTATGGGTGTGGTCTGTGTCCCAGCCGCACCTGTTCGCATTCAGCTCTCTGCTTATGGGCTTGGAAAGCAGTGGTGGATGGCCCAAAGACTCGAGAGGCTGCATCCACCTGGGAGACCCAGAAGAAGCTCCTGACTCCAGGCTTCAGATCCACTCAGCCTTGGCTGTGGCAGCCATTTGGGCAGTGAACTAGCACATGGCAGATCCTGCTTTCCCTTTCTTGCTTTCCCGCTCTCTCCCCCTCTGTCAATCTGCCTATTCCGTAAACATCAGTCTCTTATTTGTGTGTGTGTGTGTGTGTGTGTGTGTGTGCGTGTGTGTGTGTGTGTACAAAGAGGAATTAGCAACCTATCAGCTGTGGGTCTGGCGCCGTTGCTCAAAAGGCTAATAATCTTCCACCCTAAGTGACAGCATCCAACAGGGCTGTTGCCTCAAGGCTTGGCCGCTCTAACTCCCATCTAGTTCCCTGCTTAGAGACTGGGGAAGTGGCAGAGGATGGCCCATGTCCTTGAGTCCCTGCCCCCCATCTCCCAAGGTTGACCCGAACCAGCTCCTGGCTTGTGGCTTCAGATTGGCTCAGCTCAGTCCATGGCAGCCATCTGGGGCGTGAACAGCAGATGCAAGATCTTTCTCTCGCCATCCCGTCTTCTCTGTGAAAACTGCAGTTCCCATAACGAGAAACAGGTTCTGGAAAAGAATTCTAATTGCATCCTAGCATATCTTGCTGTTTGTCTGTTTGTTGAGTGATTTTTGAACAAATATTGTCCTCGTTTCTTTGTACACGCAAAGTGCTGGCATCACTACGGCATGGGTCGATGGCCTTTGGACACATATACAGAACATTTTCTAGGCTTCAGAGATGATGGAATCTGTGGAATAGCAGGATTCGGGAGCACTCTGGGCTGTTGCTGCCTCTTAGCACCTGGCAGCTTAACCCAGAGGCTGTGGAGGCAGCTCAGCCCCATGTCATTCACAGCAGTCTGGGAAGTGCAAGGCAGGGTCCACTGCTTCTATCCAAACCGGAACCAGATGTGGCTGCTCGAGGGAACCCCGGTGTTTCCTGGGAAACATCGTGTGTCTCTGCCTCCCCAATCTGGTGCATTCCACGGGAGCAAAATTGTGGTGGACAACCTATCTCACAGTCCTACAGGTCTGCACCGAAGCGACAGCCTCCCGAGTGTTGCCCACACCCTGTGCCCCTCGCTTGCCAGCCTCTGCAGGAGGCCGGTGCTCCGGCATAATGGTCAAGTGGTCACTGGCAGAGCTGGCATCCAATGCCGGCTGCGCCGGAAGACTTGGGAGAATGTCCTTACCCGCGGGATGCATGAGAGGTAGGATTTCACTCAGAGAGAAGATCACAGTGCACAAAGCCTTTGTACGGGCACACCCATGCACTTCACTTGTGCACTACCCTGCCGCCAAGACATACATGCGAAAGGCTCTCGGAGTGAAGTGCCTGGGACACCAGGAGCGGCATCTTGGCATCATAGCTCTTCCTCTTGGGAGCTCTGGTCGGGCCCTGCTTCCAAGAGTTTGAGCCCAAAGTCCAGCCCTCGTGACCCCCAAAGCTTCATTGGGAGACCCGTGCAGATGAGCTTCTCAGATTTCTAGCTGTGCTAGGTGTCACACTAGGTGTCCTGCAAGCAACTGCATAGCATCCTCACCTTCGTGGAAAAGCCATTCTTCCCAGTGGGCTTGCACCGGACAAAGAATGACAACCAACAGGATTCAAAGAAGCCTCACACTCTGTGAGGTCCCCGCGGTGCTCCTGCCCAACACCTGAGGGCGCTGTGATTGCGCAGGCACAGCCTGCTCCTTGCAGCTTTCCCCTAGCCCAAGTTCACATTCCCTTCCCTTTGGCATCTCACTCCTGGTCAGTGTCCTCGGAAGAGGATGAGACCTGGAGATCCTCATAGAGCACGCTGAGTGGGGATTTGGAGCAGGATCCCACTCTGTCATCTGCAACGGGGGTCTTCAGTGGTCGAGGAACGGCCTCCTCAGGAGGCTGGGAGGAGGGAGTGCTGATGATTGTGCAGCTCCACCGGTTGCCCTGAACTCTGCTGAGGAGCATCTTGAGGGACTGCAGGTGAGGGGCAGAGCCAGGACTTGGGGCATGGGAGACAGTGCAGTCCGGGGAAGGCTTCAGCTGAGGTCTGTTGCTTGGAGGCTGCTGATGAGCGCTGAGCTCTGGATTTGGTGAGCTCTGGGTCACATGCCATGATGGTTTCCTTGCAACTCCTGCTGTAGCTGGCAGTGGCAGTGGCCGTGGCAGTGGCTGTTGTGTTTGGAGAGTCACCGGCTCTCTGGTCTGACTGGCATTGTGTGATGCAGGGACAGCAGCAGCGAGCCTTGGCCTCTTGGCGCCCGTCTGCCAAGAAGCTCTGGGCCAATGGGCAGATCTCTTGCCTGGAATGATGCTGCCGAGAGTGGAGCGTGGACACATTCTGCGTGCGGGACCCTGCGGCTTGGCCTGTGTCCACCCCTCAGGACACCTGACTGGTGCATGAGATTGGATGCTTTGAGGTCGGCCTTGCATCGTGGAGGCCTCTTGGGGAAGAGGAGACGCAGGGACTGCAGACCTCTCTTCTGCCTGAGCTTGGAGAAGAGGATTCATGCCGGTTGTCTTCTTGCTTGTGTGCACAGGCCGCGGCCTACTGGGTGTCCTCAGAAGCTTTTCAGAGGAGTCAGTCGCATTCTCACGGTGGTGTTGCTGTCTTGCTTGGGCTTTGGTGAGACATGTCTGGAGGGGAGTTATGCAATGCTTCTCTTGTCGCCTGTGTCCCTCCTTGTCTTGTACTGTCTTGGTAAAGGGCCCAGAATCCTTGGACTGCTGGATCTTCTGTGGCCCCAGGTTCTCTTCATTGGACTTCAAGGGATACAGGGCTAGGGTCCCATCCCAGCGCTTGATGGGGCACCTCCTGCTGCTGGCCATGTGACCAAAGGCGCCACAGTTCTTGCACTTCACCCTGGGGTCCTCCTCCTCTGCTGCAGGAACTCTGGGCCCAGCTGCGACCATACGCTGCTTGCCCATCTTCTGAGATGTCAGTGCTCTGTGGGTCTGGGGCTGTGTCTTCTGCATCGACAGCCACCGCTCCACCTGCATGTTCTGAAGGACTTTCTGTCTGGTGCAAAGTAGTGTGCTTCTCCAGAGGCACAAAAATGCTGCTGGATGATGCTTGACAAACCGCCGTGGAGAGTGCAGGCTCCCAGCAGAGCACCAGCAAGGCAGAGAGGGAAGGGCGGAGGCCTTATATAGGGCCCTACCATGGGATTAGCATACAGCCTGTTCATCTGAGCATCACAAATCCAGTCAAGCTTCATCAGATTCTGTCTGAGCAAAAGAAGGCATCCTCCTTGGGTCGCTAGCAATTTGAGCAGACCCTGCCATATTTCTTACCTCTCACCAAAATTCACCATTGCATTTTGGAAACTTTGCTCTGCAATGCGCCTTTCGTTTTCTTCTTTGTGCCCCTCTGCTCTGCTAGGGAGGCAATTTCTCTTCTCTGAGTGTGGGTGTGTCTGTGTCTGTGTGTGTGTGTGTGTGTGTGTGTGCATGTTTGTGTGTGTGTGTTTGAAGAGTGTTTGGAGATATGAAAGTTTGACAAGGTATTTTTAAGCATTACGTTCTTCCATCAGTGGTTAAATAGTCTTGCCCTGCAGAGCCATTGAAGAGGAAATAGAAGGGCTAACCCTAGCCCTAACCCTAACCCTCACCGTAACCCCTAACCCTGACTCTGACCCTGATGCTGATGTTGACCCTGACCTTGACCCTGACCCTGAGCCCTGGCTGGAGTTATGGCTTAAGTGGCAAAGCCTCGGCCTTGCAGTGCCAGCATGTATTATGGGTGTGGTCTGTGTCCCAGCCGCACCTGTTCGCATTCAGCTCTCTGCTTATGGGCTTGGAAAGCAGTGGTGGATGGCCCAAAGACTCGAGAGGCTGCATCCACCTGGGAGACCCAGAAGAAGCTCCTGACTCCAGGCTTCAGATCCACTCAGCCTTGGCTGTGGCAGCCATTTGGGCAGTGAACTAGCACATGGCAGATCCTGCTTTCCCTTTCTTGCTTTCCCGCTCTCTCCCCCTCTGTCAATCTGCCTATTCCGTAAACATCAGTCTCTTATTTGTGTGTGTGTGTGTGTGCGTGTGTGTGTGTGTGTACATGCGCGTGCACGTGTGTGTGTGAGTACAAAGAGGAATTAGCAACCTATCAGCTGTGGGTCTGGCGCCGTTGCTCAAAAGGCTAATAATCTTCCACCCTAAGTGACAGCATCCAACAGGGCTGCTGCCTCAAGGCTTGGCCGCTCTAACTCCCATCTAGTTCCCTGCTTAGAGACTGGGGAAGTGGCAGAGGATGGCCCATGTCCTTGAGTCCCTGCCCCCCATCTCCCAAGGTTGACCCGAACCAGCTCCTGGCTTGTGGCTTCAGATTGGCTCAGCTCAGTCCATGGCAGCCATCTGGGGCGTGAACAGCAGATGCAAGATCTTTCTCTCGCCATCCCGTCTTCTCTGTGAAAACTGCAGTTCCCATAACGAGAAACAGGTTCTGGAAAAGAATTCTAATTGCATCCTAGCATATCTTGCTGTTTGTCTGTTTGTTGAGTGATTTTTGAACAAATAGTGTCCTCGTTTCTTTGTACACGCAAAGTGCTGGCATCACTACGGCATGGGTCGATGGCCTTTGGACACATATACAGAACATTTTCTAGGCTTCAGAGATGATGGAATCTGTGGAATAGCAGGATTCGGGAGCACTCTGGGCTGTTGCTGCCTCTTAGCACCTGGCAGCTTAACCCAGAGGCTGTGGAGGCAGCTCAGCCCCATGTCATTCACAGCAGTCTGGGAAGTGCAAGGCAGGGTCCACTGCTTCTATCCAAACCGGAACCAGATGTGGCTGCTCGAGGGAACCCCGGTGTTTCCTGGGAAACATCGTGTGTCTCTGCCTCCCCAATCTGGTGCATTCCACGGGAGCAAAATTGTGGTGGACAACCTATCTCACAGTCCTACAGGTCTGCACCGAAGCGACAGCCTCCCGAGTGTTGCCCACACCCTGTGCCCCTCGCTTGCCAGCCTCTGCAGGAGGCCGGTGCTCCGGCATAATGGTCAAGTGGTCACTGGCAGAGCTGGCATCCAATGCCGGCTGCGCCGGAAGACTTGGGAGAATGTCCTTACCCGCGGGATGCATGAGAGGTAGGATTTCACTCAGAGAGAAGATCACAGTGCACAAAGCCTTTGTACGGGCACACCCATGCACTTCACTTGTGCACTACCCTGCCGCCAAGACATACATGCGAAAGGCTCTCGGAGTGAAGTGCCTGGGACACCAGGAGCGGCATCTTGGCATCATAGCTCTTCCTCTTGGGAGCTCTGGTCGGGCCCTGCTTCCAAGAGTTTGAGCCCAAAGTCCAGCCCTCGTGACCCCCAAAGCTTCATTGGGAGACCCGTGCAGATGAGCTTCTCAGATTTCTAGCTGTGCTAGGTGTCACACTAGGTGTCCTGCAAGCAACTGCATAGCATCCTCACCTTCGTGGAAAAGCCATTCTTCCCAGTGGGCTTGCACCGGACAAAGAATGACAACCAACAGGATTCAAAGAAGCCTCACACTCTGTGAGGTCCCCGCGGTGCTCCTGCCCAACACCTGAGGGCGCTGTGATTGCGCAGGCACAGCCTGCTCCTTGCAGCTTTCCCCTAGCCCAAGTTCACATTCCCTTCCCTTTGGCATCTCACTCCTGGTCAGTGTCCTCGGAAGAGGATGAGACCTGGAGATCCTCATAGAGCACGCTGAGTGGGGATTTGGAGCAGGATCCCACTCTGTCATCTGCAACGGGGGTCTTCAGTGGTCGAGGAACGGCCTCCTCAGGAGGCTGGGAGGAGGGAGTGCTGATGATTGTGCAGCTCCACCGGTTGCCCTGAACTCTGCTGAGGAGCATCTTGAGGGACTGCAGGTGAGGGGCAGAGCCAGGACTTGGGGCATGGGAGACAGTGCAGTCCGGGGAAGGCTTCAGCTGAGGTCTGTTGCTTGGAGGCTGCTGATGAGCGCTGAGCTCTGGATTTGGTGAGCTCTGGGTCACATGCCATGATGGTTTCCTTGCAACTCCTGCTGTAGCTGGCAGTGGCAGTGGCCGTGGCAGTGGCTGTTGTGTTTGGAGAGTCACCGGCTCTCTGGTCTGACTGGCATTGTGTGATGCAGGGACAGCAGCAGCGAGCCTTGGCCTCTTGGCGCCCGTCTGCCAAGAAGCTCTGGGCCAATGGGCAGATCTCTTGCCTGGAATGATGCTGCCGAGAGTGGAGCGTGGACACATTCTGCGTGCGGGACCCTGCGGCTTGGCCTGTGTCCACCCCTCAGGACACCTGACTGGTGCATGAGATTGGATGCTTTGAGGTCGGCCTTGCATCGTGGAGGCCTCTTGGGGAAGAGGAGACGCAGGGACTGCAGACCTCTCTTCTGCCTGAGCTTGGAGAAGAGGATTCATGCCGGTTGTCTTCTTGCTTGTGTGCACAGGCCGCGGCCTACTGGGTGTCCTCAGAAGCTTTTCAGAGGAGTCAGTCGCATTCTCACGGTGGTGTTGCTGTCTTGCTTGGGCTTTGGTGAGACATGTCTGGAGGGGAGTTATGCAATGCTTCTCTTGTCGCCTGTGTCCCTCCTTGTCTTGTACTGTCTTGGTAAAGGGCCCAGAATCCTTGGACTGCTGGATCTTCTGTGGCCCCAGGTTCTCTTCATTGGACTTCAAGGGATACAGGGCTAGGGTCCCATCCCAGCGCTTGATGGGGCACCTCCTGCTGCTGGCCATGTGACCAAAGGCGCCACAGTTCTTGCACTTCACCCTGGGGTCCTCCTCCTCTGCTGCAGGAACTCTGGGCCCAGCTGCGACCATACGCTGCTTGCCCATCTTCTGAGATGTCAGTGCTCTGTGGGTCTGGGGCTGTGTCTTCTGCATCGACAGCCACCGCTCCACCTGCATGTTCTGAAGGACTTTCTGTCTGGTGCAAAGTAGTGTGCTTCTCCAGAGGCACAAAAATGCTGCTGGATGATGCTTGACAAACCGCCGTGGAGAGTGCAGGCTCCCAGCAGAGCACCAGCAAGGCAGAGAGGGAAGGGCAGAGGCCTTATATAGGGCCCTACCATGGGATTAGCATACAGCCTGTTCATCTGAGCATCACAAATCCAGTCAAGCTTCATCAGATTCTGTCTGAGCAAAAGAAGGCATCCTCCTTGGGTCGCTAGCAATTTGAGCAGACCCTGCCATATTTCTTACCTCTCACCAAAATTCACCATTGCATTTTGGAAACTTTGCTCTGCAATGCGCCTTTCGTTTTCTTCTTTGTGTCCCTCTGCTCTGCTAGGGAGGCAATTTCTCTTCTCTGAGTGTGGGTGTGTCTGTGTCTGTGTGTGTGTGTGTGTGTGTGTGTGCATGTTTGTGTGTGTGTGTTTGAAGAGTGTTTTGAGATATGAAAGCTTGACATGGTATTTTTAAGCATTACGTTCTTCCATCAGTGGTTAAATAGTCTTGCCCTGCAGAGCCATTGAAGAGGAAATAGAAGGGCTAACCCTAGCCCTAACCCTAACCCTCACCGTAACCCCTAACCCTGACCCTGACTCTGACCCTGATGCTGATGTTGACCCTGACCTTGACCCTGACCCTGAGCCCTGGCTGGAGTTATGGCTTAAGTGGCAAAGCCTCGGCCTTGCAGTGCCAGCATGTATTATGGGTGTGGTCTGTGTCCCAGCCGCACCTGTTCGCATTCAGCTCTCTGCTTATGGGCTTGGAAAGCAGTGGTGGATGGCCCAAAGACTCGAGAGGCTGCATCCACCTGGGAGACCCAGAAGAAGCTCCTGACTCCAGGCTTCAGATCCACTCAGCCTTGGCTGTGGCAGCCATTTGGGCAGTGAACTAGCACATGGCAGATCCTGCTTTCCCTTTCTTGCTTTCCCGCTCTCTTCCCCTCTGTCAATCTGCCTATTCCATAAACATCAGTCTCTTATTTGTGTGTGTGTGTGTTTGTGTGTGTGTGTGCATGTGCATGTGCGTGTGTGCGTGTGTGTGTGTGTGTGAGTACAAAGAGGAATTAGCAATCTATCAGCTCTGGGTCTGGTGCTGTTGCTCAAAGGGCTAATAATCTTCTCGAGGTTTCACAGCCTCTGTCTCTTTTCTCACAGTTTATCCAAAGTGCCCACAAAGTTACATATTTCAGAAATAATTTAGCTTCTGCCGTATACATTTCATTTTTTGTGTTGCAGAGAGTCAGAAAAAGAATTTCTTGTGTTTCCTCACCCCATAACATCTACACCAGCTTAGACCTAATGCCAAGCTAGTACTAATCTGAACATAGTGGAAACTATTTCTGACTTCACAACTTTTTTCCATGTTTCTCTCATACTGTCTGCCACAAATTCTCTGGTCATTCCCTAGTGCTTGTCCCTGCATATTTCCTGGTGCTGGTTCCAAGATCCTCTGTATAGTTCTCTTATGCTCATCTGCACATCATAGCCACATGGTCCCCTCGTGCTGGTCCTCACGTGGTAATGACTTGTGCTCTTTCCCACAAGGTCCACAAATTGTCCCATGGTACTGGAGGAATATCTCCCACCTTACAGTTGCCTTAGTTGGAAACTGGTGGAACAGGGCTGGAGTTCCTAGTCAATGTCTGACATTGTGATGACCTAACCCCTACCTTCTGGAATTAAAACGGCCTTATTGTTTCAAATCTCCTAAATATAAACTCCTCCCGGGAAGAATAATGTTTTATCTTTTTAAAATAAGGATCTCTAATGTGAATTAGAGGCTTAAATATTTGAACCCTAGTGCTAGCCCTAAGTCTAACCCTAACCCCAAACCCCTAGCCCTAACCCTACCTGAGATTGAATATGAACCCTAATGTATAACCCGAAACCGAACCCTAACCTAATCCAAATCTGGAACCTAATGCAAACTTGAACCCTAACCTTAATCCCTAAGTATAACCCTAACTGAACTGCAAACCAAACCCTAACTGAAACCCCAACCCTATCCGGAACCTGAACCCTAACCTCATCCCCAAAGCTAACAAACCTACCCCAGCCTCAACCCTAAATATAACCCTCAGCAACACAGAGCATTCCTGGGAACCCCAGGCTCAATACATCACATAGTGAACTACACTGTAGCGTCACAAGCCAAGCTGGACCATGTAGCTCTTATGACCCCGTTATGTCAGCCTAACCAATGTCCTGCAAGTCAAGGGCAGGCAAATGGGTCCTACTCCCAAACCATTTGAAGGAGGAGTGGTGACCTTGGCAAACTCAGGATTGTCTGCTGTATAGCTCCCTTTCCCAAGACAGGCATGGTCTTGTTATGCTGTGGGTGGTCATACGTACACATCCTAGAATCAGACCCATCCAACACGATCCTTTTAGCATACAGGCTTGCAGGGGCAATACAATGTTCTAATACCATCAAGGTGCCAGTCACACCAAGAGAGAAAAGAATTAGAAGGAAATTTCTCTGTACCCAACAAACAACACAGACTCAGAGTATCCTATCACCAGGAGCCACATGCACAGTGTGTTCATCAGCAGTTGTGACACATGGAACACACTAAGCCACAAACTGATACATGAACTTGGGAAATCACAGACCCTGACACAAAAACATGCTAACACACAGAACATGCTACATCACAAACCGTGACACACAGAGCATCTAAGCCACAAACCATGACACACAGGACACGCTAAGCCACAAAATGAATCTTAGTAAACTCAAGAAAACCGAAATAATATCACATTGTCCTCCCTGGCTAAAATAGAGTACAACTACAAATTGTCACAACAGAAACTCTAGAAATACTGAAAATACATGAGCTGGTAAACAACACACTCCTGAAGGAGTAATCGATCAATGAAGAAATCAAAAGAGAAAAAATGTTCAATTACCTAAATGAAAAAAAAGTGGAACCACCAAAACACTGAAACATAGAGGAATGCTTATCACAAAAGCAAACTCTGAGGCTTTATAGCAATGATCACATGCACATTCAGAAATAAATAGAAGCATACCAAACAGAAAGAAGGCAACTAAAAGACTATGAAAATGAAGGGGGGCCCGGCGGCGCGGCCTAGCAGCTGAAGTCCTCACCTTGAAAGCCCCGGGATCCCATATGGGCACCGGTTCTAATCCCGGCAGCTCCACTTCCCATCCAGCTCCCTGCTTGTGGCCTGGGAAAGCAGTCGAGGATGGCCCAAGGCTTTGGGACCCTGCACCCACATGGGAGTCCTGGAAGAGGTTCCTGGTTCCCGGCATCGGATTGGCGTGCACTGGCCCATTGCGGCTCACTTGGGATGTAAATCATAGAATGGAAGATCTTCCTGTTTGTCTCTCCGTCTCTCCTCCTCTCTGTATATCTGACTTTGTAGTAAAAATAAATCTTGAAAAAAAAAAAGAAAATGAAGGGAAAAATTTCAATGTTTGAAGAGAAATAAATAATAAATATCAGAGTAGAAATAGTAAAATAAAACTAAAGAGAGTTAAATGTTTGGTAAGACAAAGAGAGATAAAAGTCTGCACATGTGGCTTACTCCAGTGGACACAATAAGGCACAAAATGGCTGCAGCCAGCAACAAGGGCAGAGTTGGAAGTGGTAATGACAAACCCCAACAAAGAGAATCCCTAGAGAAGGTAACCTCCCTGCTGAGCTTCAGCAGACTCTGCTCAACCTCCAAGAATTCTAAGAAGTTTGAAGTGCAGGGAACAATTCCAAGTTGATTCTATGAACACAGCCTTACCATCCATTCAAAAATAGAAATAAAACTATAGATCAATATCCTCTAAACAGAGCTGTAAAAGTTTTCAACAACGCTAAGTGAACTGAATCAAGCAACACATAAAAAAATATTCTAATAGAATTATTTAGGGATTCTGGTGCACAAACTTCCTGAAAGCCGAGAAATACAGCATGCCTCACACCAACAGAATGAAGCAGAAAATTCACAGGGTCACTACAATAGACAGATCAATGGCTTGTGATTTAAAAATTTTTAACAAAATTCACTCTACAAAGAATGTATCTCAACCTCATAATGGCTGGGTTGGATAAATCCACGCCCAATATTATGCTGAATGGGAAAAAATTGGGAACCACGGGTTCCTACCAATGCAGTTAGGCAAGAGAAATAAATGAAAGGCTTACTGTTAGGAAAAGTATAAGTCCAGGTATCCCTGACTGCAGATTCCTGGTTCAGCTTTGGAGAAAATTGAAAACAGCAGATGTTAAGTTCAATGCCAAACTCAGTAAACTTGCACAGTTCAAACTGAATGTGCATTTATAATTGTCAATATGAACTCTACCATCAGGAAATTACAACAGCTATCTCATTAGCTATGACAAAAATCTTAATGGGATGATGTAAACCAAGAATATAAAATATATTTCTCTAATAATATTATGTAACACTAAAGAAAGTAATTAAATATACTTACAAAGGATATTTAACAAAGAAAGATCTGTCATGTTCATGGGATGGAAAATTTACTTATTTATTTTTGTAAAGATTTTTTTTTTTAATGGGAAGTTAGAGTCCCAGAGAGATGAGGAGACAAACAGGTCCCTTATCTGATGGTTGAGGCCCATGTGGTCTCAATTGCCAGCACTGGGCCAGGCTGAGGCATGGTTTTCATCCAGTCTCCCACATGGGTGCAGGCATCCCATCACTGAGGCCATCTTCCAGTGCATTTCCCAAGCTATCATGAGGGAGCTGGGTTGGAAGTGAATCACCTAGGACATCAGTAGCAGTTCATGGGATGCAGGTTGAAAGGGTTAATTGTAAAGGTGACTGTACTTCTAGAAATCTGGAATCTCCAAAGCCACACCTGTGTCCTGTTATGGGGGAAAGCTCCTGCTTGCTGAAACACCAGGAGGCAGACAGGAGATAAAAGGAATCTTAGAGTTTTTAGATTTACTGGAAAGATAGCTACCTTCGAGGCATGCTGTTTTATTACTGTCTACATTGACGTGATATGATCAGGACCCCCAACCTCTGCATTGTAAATTCCTATTGCTTACTTTCTGTTTTGTGTAACAGTAAGCCCCTACTGTAAGCCCCAGAGGTTGCCCCTGGACTAGAAATTAAAATCATTTCATTCTCCTTGGAGTCTCACTCGGATTCATTGAACCCCAACAGCAGATGTCACAGGAGATGGCTTTATCCACTGCACCTCAGTGCCTGCCTGTGAACACTTATTCTGTGTCCACAATCGCCAAAGGAATTTACAGATTTAATATAGTCAAGAAAATACAAATTATAGTCTCCAATGTACCAAAAAATTCTAAACTTCGCTTAGCACTACCGAAGTGTTTAAATCAGTGAATTAGTCTTGAACAAAGTAACGCAGTGGGAGACATCAGAATACCAGACTTGAAGACAGTCTACAGAGCTGTTTCTACCAAACAGCAGGATACTGAAACAAAGGCAGGCACCAAGATAAAAGTGAATAAAGGCTGAATAAAGGTCAAAAACTGAATCTGTGTATCTGCAGTCAGCATGCTTTTGACAAAGTTGTCTAAAACACAAAATGGAGAAAGGACAGAGTCTTTGCTAAATGGTGATTGGAAAACTGCAAAGCCATGTGTATGTAACGTAGAACCATTAGCAATCCTACACAATAATACACTCAAAATGGATCAAATATTTAAACAGAAGACCAAAACGTATGAAGCCACTACATAAAATCATAGGAGAAAACACTTCAAGAGTTATCCACAGGCAATGAACTCTTTAAGAAAAACCAAAAATCATAGCAAAATAGGAAAATGTGATTGTTCTCAAACTTAGAAGCTTCTGCACAGCAAAAGAACCCACAGAATGAAGAAAAACCAACAGAAAGAACATATTCATAAACTCTTCACATGACAAAAGACTAACATTCATAATGTGTAAGAAACACGGAAACATGATCAAAGAGAGAGAGAGAGAGAGAGAGAGAGAGAGAGAGAGAGAGAGAGCGAGCGCCCAAGGATGTAGACTGGCATTCTGCTCTTTGGCACGCAGGGAAAAGCAGACATTGGTTCTACTTCCATGTGTGAGTTTTTGGTTCCATATGCCTGTTTGGATGGAAATGGGGATTTTTCAACAGCAAATTGAAAATGAACATGATGAATTAAACCTTGAGCCTGGACACAGTGTGGCAGCCTAGCAGCTAATCCTCACCTTACAAGTGCCAGGACCCCATATGAACACTGGTTCTAATCCCTGAAACCTCGCTTCCATCCAGCTCCATGCCTGTGGCCTGGAAAAGCAGTCAAGGATGACCCAAGTTCTTGGGAACCTGCACCTAAGTAGGGGACCTTGAAGAGGCTCCTGGATCCTGGTGTTGGATTGGCTTAGCTCTGGCCATTGTGGCCACTTGGGGAGTGAATTATTGGATGGAGGATCTTCCCCTGTCTTACCTCCTTTGTATATCTTGCTTTGTATATCTTGCTTTGGGAAGAGCAGGGCCTCGTCAGTCCACTCACCCACCCGCCCAGTTAGCTGCTGCTCCAGGGAATGCCTGCCCTCCCCTGGCTCTGCCATGGCCTCCTTGTCCCACAACCTGCCCCATGGCCAGAACATGTCAGAATCTGCTCTAAGTATGCTCAAATGGGTCCCAGCAGCCTGGGAAGAGATCAGGAAAGGTTGGCTTTGAGGTTGTGATTGTGCCCAAACCCATTTTCCTGGTATGGGCCTATGACAATGTGAGAGCCAGCCTGGGGCTGCTCCCACCCCAATTCCAACATAGGGACCCCCCCAACCCCTGCCCATTCCTCCCACCCCGAGTCCCTGGCATGTGCTTCCTGCAAGAGGTAGAAGAGGCAGCTGACAATCTACCACAGCTGAGAATGCGGGTGCCACTGAAGCAGCAAAGCAGCCCTTCCCAGCTGCATCCACAACCTCTGCACAGCCAGGACAGCTGCTGCCCAGGGCGCCGGGGCACGGCAGCCCCCCGATGTCTCTGGAAAGCAGCTTCTGAGACAGACCTGTAATTCCGTGGTCCCTGGGGACTCCCCCAGCACCCTGGCACTGGGGGGAGATGAGACATCTCTGCAGAGGGCTGCTGGGAGGCCAGCAGGAGAGCCACTATGCATCCAGGCTGGCTCTCTCACTCCCTACAAGCCTCAGGACAGCTGCTATGTGAGGGTGGGAGGACTGAGCAGAGAGGGAGAGAGCCTGGCAGGAAACCAAGACAAGACCTGCGACTGCTGGTTGACAGAGCACCCTGGCTTCCCTGCTCGAGGCCAACAGCATGTGCCTGCCTGTCCCCAGGCTAACCCAGGATCCTGAGGGGACTGGGAGAAGAGTGGTTCTCAGTTCCTGTGTGGTCAATTTGTAGGGCATGTGGCTTCCTCCTAAAGGTCCAGGAGGAGGACTCTGGGATCCTCTACCGCTGCCTTGATTTTTTGGAGAAAAGTCACGGCCTCTCTGCCATCAATCAGCCGGTGATCGTAGGTCAATGCCACATACATCATGGGCCGCACTTCCACCTTGCCCCCCACGGCCACTGGCCTGTCAAAGATGCCATGCATGCCCAGGATGGCAGACTGAGGGGGATTGATGATGGGCGTTCCAAACAGTGAGCCAAAAACTCCTCCATTGCTGATGGTGAAAGTACCTCCATCCATGTCTTCAATGGCAAGTTCATTCTTTCTGGCCTTTTCTCCTAGTTTGTTGATAGTTCGTTCGATATCAGCATAATTCATGGTTTCCACATTCCGGATGACAGGAACCACCAGACCCCATGGGGTGGCCACCACAACACTGATGTCGATATAATCCCTGTACACCACCTCCTTGGTTGAATCATCAATCACTGCATTTACTACAGGCTGCTCCTGCAACGCAAAGGCTTAGGCCTTCACGAACGCCAACATGAAGCCGAGTTTGAGGTTGTGTTTCTTCAGGAAAGCCTCTTTATGCTGGGCTCTCATCTCCTGGATGTTACTCATATCAATCTCGTTGAAAGTCGTCAGCATTGCACATGTATTCTGGGCCTCCTTCAGACGCTGGGCAATGCCCTGCCGCATCCTGTTCATTTTCTCCCAATGTTCTGAACGCAGTCCTGTGTCACCTGGCGAAGGGGCAGCAGTGGGTTTTATTGCAGACACTGGTTTGCTAGGAGCAGGCTGTGAGGGTGAGGGCACCGGTGGCATCTGAGAGGGTATGGGTGCTGCAGGGGGCGGAGGAGCTGCTGCAGGCTCTGCCTTGGGGGCTGCAGCAGGGGCTTCAGCTGGTTTGGCCTTGACAGGAGCAGGACCAGTTTTCCTGAGTGTGAAAAGAGGAGTGCCTCCTTCGACCTTCCCCCCATCAGGTACTAAAAGAGCTTCAATCACGCCATGGGCCGGTGATGGAACCTATACAGACGTCTTATCAGTTTCAATCTCACAAACCACTTCATCTTCCGCAACGGTGTCTCCAACAGCTTTCTCCCACCTGACATCGCCCTCTGTGACAGACTCTGCAAATGCTGGGGTTTTTACTGTAATCACATCATCCTTGCATGAGCTGTAGTTCTGAAGAAGCGGATGCTGAAGACACTACTGCTGTTAATGACAATCTTCCTGCTGTCGGGGCAACTTGGTCCCTGACATGAGGAGACCCCGGGCAGGGAGCGCCTCCCCAGAGGGCAGTTCCCCTTCTGGAAGGAGGAGAGCGAGCGGCTGAAGGCCCGGGACACGCAGCGGGAGCGGGACAGCATCGCGGAGCTTTAAAAAAAAAACCTGGATCCTTTACTATGAGAGTTGCAGATGGAGTTACGAGACCACACTAAAGTGACACTTCAGTGAGCAGATACCAGAAAACTGATCAGTGATCAATTAGCCTGACCTGCACAGGATGCACCCCCAAACCTTCAGTTTGCTCAACAACTGTCCCTCGGACACTCATCCATGCACCAACCGTTCATATTAGAGTCCTGAACAAATCCTGTCTACACCGAGAAATATGTCTACAAACTGCTAAGTTCGCCTGTGGCTCCTCTTCATGGCAAGGAACTGCTTGACGAAGGTTTGGCTTGACACAGGTGCAGCTGTCATCCAAGAAACAACAACAGATTCCCAAAGAGATGGGTCATGAGGATCAGTTCTGGATCAGGAGAGCAAACTGACCTCACCCTGAAGCACAAAGTTCCCAAGGACTTATGTATCTGTGAATTTCACCAACTAACCAGAAGATCAGTCAAACTGAAAAAACATTGTGGAGGTGAATAAGGCATGGCTTAACCATATCTCCCCAAGATTTGAGAAGTGCCTTGATCTTTCCCCTTGCAGAAACAAGATAGTTTTGTGATCCAACAGTCCCCTCCTGAGCTGAGTGAACATGTCCAGTGTGACAAAGGGGTTTTCAGGCCTTCAAACATCCAAGTTTGAGATCAGGGCATGTGAGACTGGTGGGATAGGATGATGCTCTCACCCCCCTCACCCAGCTTTTGCTCTGCTCACTGTGCTCATCCCTCCCATGTGCATTCTCATCTACATACATGGACCATGCTTTCCTCCTTTCCTACTAATTTAATTGTATCCAAAAAAGTCCCAGTGAAACATTCCTGGCCCAAGGACTTTCACCCACACAGAAATGGGCTCCCCAATCCTTACAGCTCCTTCATTCCCCCGTAAAAGTCCACTGGCTCCAACATCTCCAGAATCTGTGAGAAGACAGTGACACCCTTTTCACTTTTGGCTCCAAAATTTATAAGTCACTAAAGCCAAGATTGACCTTTCCTCCATCCTGGGAAAAAAACCTAGTTCTGGCAGAGAGCTTGATGTGAAGAACCAGGGATTCCTGCAATAGAATGGGCAGGGGCAGCTGACTGGATTAAACCAAACTTGGCTACTGGCACACTTCTCAGGGGATTGTCTGCAAGTCTGACTCAGTTTAACAGTTTGAGCAGCTTAACCCCATATGTTGAATGTCCAACAATTGAACATAAAATACATACAGTGTACATGGTGACTTAGCTGAACTATGAACCTGAACATCTATAACCCTTCCTGGAACCTGTCATACACTTACTGAATATGGAAAACTTCCTCAGAAGGAAGGACTATGAAACCTCTCAGCCAGGCAAAAACCTCTTTGCTCCTAACCTGGGAAGTCTGAATGGGATCTTCCTGCTCACACTGCTGTGATGAGTCTCCACTGGTACAGATAGGACCAAGAGTTCATGGATGTTCTGCCTGGTTCCACAGGTCGGGTCCCTTGGGGCATAGGCAGTGTCAGGGTGGCACAGAGAGATGCAGCAGGGAGCATAAGTGAAGGGAAGGGGAAGCAAAGAAGTGGGCTTGTTGGGATGAAGGGGAGCACAGACTAGCGTGCTAAGTCAGGGGCAGGAGGGACAGCAGGGTCTGTTACTCTGGACAACACATGACCTATGCATTACTGACCTCTGGGCATACCATGTGAGACAGGAAGGTGGGTATACAATGACACACACAGGAGTGTTCACAGCAGCCCAACCCACAGTCAGAGAAGAGCTAAGTGCCCACCCTGTCATCGACACCTGGGCAACATGAAGGAAGGGATCAGCGACCAAAGGAAATAGAAATTTCACCTCAAATTGGAGGGGTGAAGAGACCTGGAAGTAGCTCCTGGCTTCAGCTTTGTTGCAGTCACTTGGGGAATGAAGCAGTACATGGAAGATCTCTCTTTCTTTCAAGTGAAATAAATAAATCTTACAAAACTAATAAGAGCACCCCAGTCCCTGGGAGCCTCCGTGGCAGAATGGAAGTCTGGCAGTTTCTCTGACTCCATCAGCTACTACTTCTGTTAATTGCATGTATCTAGACTACTTCTTTGAAAAAAAAAAGAAAAAGTTCAACCAAAACCCAGTGCTAGATTTATCAACCTCCTGTGAAAGTAAAACACCGGCCGAGTATGAACGAGCCTTATTAAACAAAAGGAAGTTCACTCCTAGCCTCTTCCCTAGCACCACTGAGGGGCGAGAGGGAACAGACAGAACCATGGACAAGGAGAAAGAGCTGAGTAGGCCATGAGAATAAAAGCTTTATACCCCTTCTGATGTAGGTACTGGTTTTGGCCCTGCCTGGGCCCTAATACAGTAAGGATTGTTGGCCCTCACCCACTATTGGCCTGTGCATTATCTATTAGCCTTGAGAGATGTTGCATTCTCCAGTGAAACCAGAGTGAGCACCTGCTTCAGTCTGCTTCACCCATCACCCATTCTCATAGCAACCATCACCCAGAAAATGATCAAGTACAACGCCTTCATTTATAATGGTCACAATTTTAATAACAACAGCATCTTTTTATAGCTAAATAATCAGATCAGGGTAATATACAGTAGGGCTTACCAGTAACAGACATGGCAAATCCTCCATGCACAGTGCTTGGTGAGAGAGACCAGTCTGCACAGCTGACTCTAAGGCCTCACTCACATGACGTTTCAGCAGACACAGCACTGGTTGCCAGGATGAAAGCAGAAGGCACCACTATGAATTCAGTCATCACAGGGGTGGGCATGTAGGATTCTGGGGGATACCCTCTAAACTAATCATGTGAGTGGCAGAGTGACAGAGAGTGTACTATCCATCTGTTGACTTACTCACCAAACATCAGAAAGTTGTGTCTGGAAGCCCAGCTCCATGCCAGCTGGGTAGCAGAGATAGAAGATTGAAAGGAAGATGGAAAGCCCCCATGCAGAGAAGTCTGCAGTCCTTCCTCACAGGGCTAAGAGGGGCTTTGGGAAGCAGCATTGTGGCATAGTGGGATAAGACACTGCCTGCAATGCCAGCATCTTTGTGAGCATGGGATCAAATGCAGGTTACTCCACTTCTACTCCATATACTCAATAATGCACCTGTTAAAACAGTGGAGGACAGCTCAGGTCTGCAGATACTTGCAACACCTGTGAGAGAGCCAGAAGGCTATCCAGGCTCCTGATTCCATTCTGACCTAGCCCCAACCATTGTGACCATTTGGAGAATGAACAGGAAGAAATCTCTCTCCTGAACAGTTTCATATGATATGTAGACCTTTTTAAGTACCTCTTACTTTTTGAAAGATTTCATTTTTATTTGAAAGTTGGAGTTACAGAAAAGGAGAGGTAGAGAGCAGAGATCTGTCTGCTGGTTCAATCCCCAAATGGCTGATAAAAAGCCTGGAGCTTCCTCTAGGTCTCTCACATGGATACAGGGTCCCAAATACTTGGACCATCCTCCACTTGTTTTCTAAGCCACTAGGAAGGGTGCCATATGGGAAAAGAGCCACTGGGACTCAAAACAGTGGCCTTATGGGATGAATTCTCTCACAGGCTGAAGTCAGTCATAATGAGCAGGCTCACACCCTTCTGCTGCTACTGCTGCTGGGACTCAGCTCGCAATGTGCACTACACCCTGAAGCACCTAGGAAATGAAGGAAATTCAAAGCACAGCTGAAGACTACTCAAGGGCACAGTTCAGAAATGAAAATGGAGAATCAAGATGGCAGAATAGGGTAAGGACACGTTTAAATGGATGGAGAAACATGTAAACAGAATGAAGTGGAGAGGACACATTCTAGGAAATAGGAGAGGACAGAACAGCAGCAGAGGGATACCTGGAAACTGTCACACACAGGAAACCATTGAAAACAATGGTGTGGTATTGCAGTGACTGATGCTCCAGTGGCATTCAGCTAACAGTGATCTGAACTCCACCAGCAGCAGGAACTCCACCAGCAACCAGGTGGGAAGGGACTTTCACTGGGAGCTTGGGAGGTGAACCCAAACAAAGAACTGTCTGTCCTGCTGGTCCATTTGATTTGACCAGAAGCAGAGACAGCAGCAGATCCCAGATGGGCAGTGTGAGAACAGGGTGGATTTCACGGCCCAGTCAGCCCCCTAAAGCCAAATAGGGCACCATTTTGCGTAAGGAGGCAAAGGCAAGGGAAAGGACTGAGCATAAACTGAGCTTGGGGTGAACTCATTTTTGACTCAGTGAACTGCATCAATGTGGCATTCTACAGGTTCCACCCAAGACAGGTATGGATAGCTCTCAGACCTGATGGCCAGCAGATCAAGAACTCCAGTAGGGGCACATCAGGCACCATTTTGTACACTGTGGCAAAAGTTTAGGACTGCAGGGGACAATAGTAAACTGCACATATACTGAGCTCGCCAAAACCCACTGTGTTCAGTGGATTGCACTGGTCCCATAGGAAAATAATACAGACTGTAGCATTGTAGGGGTCAAAATAGGTACGTGTAGCACCCAGACCTAACGTTCAAAATGTTCCGACAAGATCAGCACCACCAACAGTCTAGCTTTACACGAGACCTATTGTCTCCCTAATCCCGGACCTGCTCCAACTGGAAGTGGGATAAAGGTTGTATAGACAACAGTACAACCTCAGCATGATAGTACATGAGGTGGAGAGTGGTGAGCCAGGAGTTGGGGCTATGGAGACCATGGTGGACCTGGAACTTGCTGGAAGTAGTGGGACACATGGCTGCAAGCAAAGAGCTGTGTACAAATGGTAATATGTAAAATCGAACTTTAGACCTGTGGATGACACAGTTTAGAAAACTGCTCCAAGGAGAAGACTGATAACCAGAAGTACAATGACCAAGAACAAAAGAAGAGACAAGGCACAATAAATATAACTGAAAACTCCCCTGCAAAGGAGCAAAACCCTATGCCAACCTCAGAGTTAGCTGAGGAAGATATCGAGAAAATGGGGGACAGAATTCAGAAAACTCATTTTAAAGCTTCTAATCAACACTGAGAAGCACATACAAGAGTTCAAAGAATTTAAGGAATATGTTACACTAGGAATAGCAACAATAAAGCAAATCAAAGCTTATATATTAGAAATTAAGAACACAGTAGAGAAAATTAAAAGTATAGTGGAGAGTCTGCAAAATAGAATAAAGCAAGCAGAAGAAAGAATCTCAAAATTGGAAGATATTTCCTGTCACCAGGGGAAGCAAACAAAAAGCTGGAAGCAGAGCTGGATCAGGCCAGAAAAAGTATTCAAAAATTGACAGACACTATTAAGAAGCCTAATATAAGAGTTATGGGAGTACCAGAAAGTGTAGAAAGAGAAACTAGTTTTACAGACATATTTAATGAAATAATAAAGGAAAATTTCCCTAATCTAGAGAAAGAATTGGGAAACAATTTCCAGGAGGGGCACAAAACTCCCAACAGGCTTGATCAAAAGAGATCTTCACCACGACACATGATCATTAAGCTCTCTTCAGTTGAACAAAAGGAAAAGATCCTTAAATGTGCACGTGAAAAAAAAATCAACTGACATATAAAGGAATGCCAATTAAACTCACAGGAGATCTCTCACAGGAAACTACAGGCAAGAAGAGAATGGAGTGACATATTCCAGATTCTAAAAGAAAACAATAGTCAGCCCAGGTTAACACATCCAGCAAGGCTTTCTTTTGTCTTTAAAAATGAAATAAAATTCTTCCACAGTAAAGAAAAGTTAAAAAAATATGCCTCTTCCAAACCTGCCCTACTAATGATACTTCAAGATGTTCTCTTAACAGAGAAGTGGTATAGCACCCACCAAAACCAAAGGCAAATGAGAAGAACATCCCAGTAAAATGACAACCGAAGACTAAATCAATGAACAACCCATTCCTAAAATGACAGGACCAAAGTACAATGGACACATATTAACCCTGAAAATAAATGGCTTAGGCTCAATCAAATGCCATAGATTAGTAGACTGGATTAAAAAACAAAGCACATCTATTTGTTGTCTAGAAGAGACACATTTCACCAACAAAAATCAGCAGAAGCTATATCTCATGGATTTTAATGTTTTTGTTTTTATTAGTTTCAACTCTTCAAAACAGTTTCTTGTGATTAAACTATTCAATGACTCATAGATCATACAGTAGCATCATTTTCTTTTTTTAATTTTTTTATTTATATTGTTGACAATCTTTACATAGTTAGTTATGGTAAAAAGGTTCAGGGGCTATAGGGAGGTGGGTAAGACTATTATGTCCATATTGTTTCCTTCTTGTATCTGAAGTAAAGGGGGATATTGAGGGAGAAGGGCCACCCAGTTTCCCACCCACCCCAGGTCCCGGATGTGGGGCATGCTCTGAGATCTTTGCTCAAGTGGTTTTAATAGTTCATCAGCTATGAATCGCTGCCATTTTCGCCACTCCAAGCACGATGAGGCCATTGAAGAATCCACTGATTGACATAGTCCATCATAGAGTCTTCATTTGTCCAGTATTTCGCTGCCAACATATAGCTGAGGTGGTTGATTGACTTGTTCTTTCTTCTGTCTTTTCTTGCTAGGGTTCTGAGTCCAGCATTTTGATTGGGGAGATCCCCAAAGAAACTCTGAGGTATTCCAAGACCAGGTTCTTGTATGTTCTAGCAAGCACAGGTCCTGGCACAGTCCATCTCCATGATCAGCTGGTGGTTGCAATTGCTGGGTTGGTTCTGGTTTCAGTCCCGTCTTCCACTGGAACCAATGGGTGTTGCAGTCCAGCCTGCTTCTGCCCAGCACATACTCGGCCCTCACATCAACCAGTGGAAGCTGCAGCCTAGTTGGAGCGACCCACAATAACGCCCACCAGGCCTGCCCCCTACCCTGCTTTACCAGTATGTATAGCAGACTAGTCCAGTCTGTCCCACATCCCATTTGGCTCTTGTACTTGTCAGTGGGTATTAAAGCTTAGTTCCATCTAACCAGCTCAACTATTCCGCCCTCAGCCCCTAACCTAGTTTTCATGCCCTCCTGCGGGAGTAGTAACCCAAGAGGGGGGAACTCACTATTTCCCTCCCAGGTCTCTCTCAATCCCGGTTTATGCACTCTTCGGGTGGTTCTGTGGTTTGACTTGACAGAATTAGCCCCCAGTGCCAGCTTCTGCCATCTGATGCTGTGGCTAAGCCCAAACAACCCTCACCCACTCTAATTTATGCTTGCACCAGTAGGAATAATCAGCCCAGCCTGGCTTTTCCCTGATCTAGTCCACATGCGGTGCACAGGTGTTATAGCCCTGCTTAGTCTGGTCTGTTCCCATCCCAGCCCACACTCTCCAGTGGGAGTAGCTGTGTGGCGAGGGGACCAGCCCCTTAATCCCCCTGCTGGCTCTGTCCCCTCCATTCCTGGATCTCACGTGTGCTGGTTGGGCGCTGCAGTCACATCCAGTACAGGCAACCTCACCCTGGCATTCCATATTGTGCACTGGTTTTTGTCGTGACCAAACCTGTCTCGACCCACACTCTGTTCTGGTGTCCGGATTTGCCAGTGGATGACATGAACTGATTCAGCCTGGTCTGCCCCCGACCCATGCCAAATGTATGCCAGTGGGAAACTTTCCATGCCTATTCTGGGCTGTTTTCTATCATGCTTCTTGCGCTTACCTGCAGGGATTGTGTCCTGCCAGAGGAGTTGCCCAGGCTCCTCCATCAGAACCCCTCCCAATGCCAGATTTTGCGCATACCAGGGGATCCATGAGCCAGCCCTACCTACTCCGTTCACCTCCTGTCCTAGGAGGAACAGTGGCTTTTCTTGGCTGGCTTTCAACCCATTCTGGTTCTTGTTGTTGGATGTTTCAGCCCAGCCATGGCTCGCCCATACCCACATACAGCTCACACATGGCTCAGTAGGGGGTTGAGACCTAGCCTAGTCAGTTCCACATCTATCCTGGTTCTCTAGGACACCAGATGGTGTTGGGATCTAAACCGGCCTGGTGCATCCAGTCCCAGTCCACACTAGTGCCATGGGAGAGTACAACTGTTTCCTAGTTAGGACGCAGCCCCCATTCCAGCACACGGACCCCTTGGTGGGAACCTCAACCCAGTTAGGGTGTCCCCTTAGCTCCCCAATCAGGCTTGTTCCCAGCCGTAGATCACGCGCATGCCAGTGGCTGCTCTGACTCAGCTTGGCTCAGTCCCTCACTTGTCCTGGCCTCTGCCTTAGACACTGTGGCTTAGCGTACTTGACTCATGTAGACCATCAGGTGCAAGAGCCTAGCTCGGCATGACCTGTGCTCCATCCTGGCTTCTAGTTTTGCTTGTAGGCTAAGGTTTGCTCAGTCCTGCCCAGTACATCCCGTTCCATTACCAATTTACACATTAGCCAACTGTTGGAGCTACTTTGCCCAGCTTGTCCGACCCCCAGGTCTGGACCACATGTTCACCAGCGGGAGCTGTGACTCCCCAGGAGAGTTTCCCAAGTTCCTCCACTTGATCCACTCCCAGACTCAGTTTTCATACATGCCAATGGGTTTTAGGCCAGTGTCCGGTGCTGTCTGGCCTTCCATTTGGCTGTATGTGAGCTGGTGAATGTTGCAGCCCAGCCCACCCCACACCCTATTCAGGATGCACTTTTAGGTGCTGCTGCCTTGACAAGTCCAGACTGCTGCGGGTTCCTTTACCTGTGATTGATGGCAGGCTCCTTGGCCACACCTAGCTTAATCCAAAACCACCCAAACTCTTGTGCTTACCAGTGGGGCTAGACTTTCCACAGGGTGTGGCCCACACATCCCACACGAAATCTACCACCAGATATGGTTCTCGAGTGCTACTCAAAGTTATGGCCCTGCCTAATGTGACCAGTCTCCTGATCCATCATCCTGTCAGGTAAAAGGATATCCTGCTGGACAAGCCACAAGCCTTAGCTATTGCATGAACTGGTGTTCCCCGCTCAGCATTGTTATGGGATTACAAGTTCTTCAAAGGAAGGGTTGCTGCCATTGGGAATGCTTAGGATTGACTCAAATCCCAGAAGCACAGTGGGATCAACCTGGAGCTACCTACGCAGTGATTCAGACAACCAATACCCCAGAGCTCCCTGGCCGGGCGGCCAGCAGGCAGAGCCTGGTGCCAAATGGCGCACTGGCCGCCCGGGGACAGCTCACCACGTGCACATGGTGGCTGGAGTCGGGATCCGAGCAGGACACCCCTTCCTGGGGCCCACCAACAGCCTCCCGGCTGCTAGAAGTTTAAATCCCCAGGCCCAAGGTCGTGCCCCTCCCCAATCCCATTCACCACCCAATGAGGGCGGTGGGTGGACCCCAGACCTACCCAGTCACGGAAACTTCCCCACTCGGTGTACTCACCCCAAAAGGAAGCAGCTCCCGATTCCAGGCAGGCCCAGGGACAGCTCACCACGTGCACATGGTGGCTGGAGTCGGGATCCGAGCAGGACACCCCTTCCTGGGGCCCACCACCAGTAGCATCATTTTCTTCAAGAAGATTCTTGATTTTCATTTCTTCAGTGACACATTAATCATTTAGTATCATGTTATTTAACTTTATGGTGTTGTTAATTTCTTTTTCATCCTGATGTTAATTTTATTTTGTGGCTTTTCATTTAAGGGGATGTATAGTAGCTATGTAATGGAGACTGTCATAGCTAGTAAAGTGTTGTTTAACGTCATGGGATTCTAAATTTCAATTTTTCTTCCTATTGTTGATTTTGTATTGTGACTTTTCATTTTAGGGGATGTACAGTAACTGTGAAATGGAAACTAATATATCCAGATGTGAGGATACAATGTAGTATGCATCTCTACTTCCAAACAAAGATGGACTTACAATAAAACTGTTTACTAGATCTTGACAATAAGATGCTGCACTTTGCCATTGTCCATGACCGCAATGATTGACATATGATTGTGTATAAACAACAATACTTTACTAATGATATAGAAGAACCAGGTGGGGGGCAGTTGGGGAGGGAGTAAGAGAAATGCCAGGAGCCTATTGAACCATTTCATAAAATGACAACAATAATAATAATAGATAAAATGTCAAAAAAAAAAAAAAACCAGGTTCAGACTTGAAAGATTTATCTTGTTACCTGAAAATATTTAAGAAATATTTGAAACACAGAATATTAACCTTTCAGCAAGCTTTTTACATTAAGTATATCAAATTCTTTTTTTAAAAGATTTATTTATTTTATTACAAAGTCAGATATGCAGAGAGGAGCAGAGACAGAGAGGAAGATCTTCCGTCCGATGATTCACTACCCAAATGAGCTGCAACGGCCGGTGTGCGCCGATCTGAAGCCAGGAACCAGGAACCTCTTCCAGGTCTCCCACATGGGTGCAGGGTCCCAATGCATTGGGCCATCCTCGACTGCTTTCCCAGGCCACAAGCAGGGAGCTGGATGGGAAGTGGAGTTGCCGGGATTAGAACCAGTGCCCATATGGGATCCCGGGGCATTCAAGGCGAGGACTTTAGCTGCTAGGCCACACCGCCGGGCCCCAAGTATATCAAATTCTTAAAGATTTATTTATTTGAAAGACAGAGTTACAGGGGTTGGAGAGGGAGGTAGTAATAGAAAAATCCTCCCTGTGCCGGTTCAGATCCCAGATTAGTGCAATAGAAAGGGCTGGATCAAGCTGATGCCAGAATCCAGGTGCTTCTTCCAAGTCTTCTATGTGGGTACAGAGGCTCAAGCACTCAGCTGGTCCTCTACTGCATTCCCAGGACATTGCCAGGGAGCTGGATTGTAACTCACACTGACACCCATATGGGACACTGAGCCATATAGTAGCTTAACCCACTGCATCAGCCCATCAGCCCTCCAAAATGTCAATTTTACAACATAAAAACTTAAAATTTAAACTAAAACCAAATTGCAATGATAAGTAGAAGGATTCATGCCAGAATACACATTCTTTAAAAACACGAACAAACTTGTATGTGTATTTGACAATAGTGTAATTTTTTTTTCCAACAAAGAGGAAGAACAAAATTATTCAGACATAGATATGAGATAGTCTCTGTCACACAGAACAGTGGACATGTCTGGAGATTAGGAAAATGGACATTAGGAAAAACTGGACAATTAGAAAATTGAACATTAGGAAATATTTGGCGTTACCTCAATGTTATCAGACTAATAAGTATAATTTTAAAGTTGAACATTCCATTTTTGTGAATATAAAAAACACTACTTCTCTGCTTTTTTCTATTCATAATTTGTAATTAACTTTCATTACCAAAACACAGGGTGTTCTATATTTTTCTCTGTTACCTGGGGAATTATCTGATAAAATTAATCAAATACCACCTTATTATGTGGCATTTAGCATACAACACTCCCAAAGCAACCCTGCTCCCACTCACTCTGGTCCTCTTGCTGTGCTTCCTTCTCCATAACCCATTCTCTACCTGAAGCGTACATTCATCTGTGTTTTGCTGGTCTACCTCTTTCTGCTGGCATGTAAATGCCACAAGGATGGATGACAAGCTTCCATGATGGATCCCAGCACCAGGGCATATAAAATAACCTGGCACATAGTGGGATCCTAACAAATATTTATCAAATGATTAGAAATTGATTCAACTGCTTAATAATAAAATGCTTCATAAAATTGAAATGCTAATTGTACTATTAACATAGAGAGGCAAGAAACTTAAATGTTTCTTAATTTAAGATTTCTCTTTGAATATGGGCCTGCTGGAATCATAAAGCATGGAGTTTATGGAATGAATAAAGTGCTCAAAACAGAACTGAATAAATGACAGAATTTTGATTAGTACCCAACTAATCCCATTTTCTCGTTAAGGTATTAAAACAGAACGGGAGGGGTGTGTTGTGGAGTAGCAGATTGTATCATCAACTGGGATTCTCACATGCCATACTAGAGCACCCAACATTGATCCTGCCTTCATCTCCATTACTGTTCAAATTCCTGCTAATATGTCCCTGGCAAGCAGCAGATTATGGTCAAGTACTTGGGTCCCTACTACCCACATGAGAGATTAGGGATTCAGTTTCTGGCTTCTTGCTTTGGCCTTTCCAAGACATGGCTATTGCCAATACTTGAGGACTAAACCAGCAGATGGAAGCTCACACTATCTCATAAATAAACATAAAAAATGAATTGGGCTCAATTCAATGGCCTAAATGCTAAATTCTCACCTTGCAAGAACATGGATCCCATATGGGCTATGGTTTGTGTACCAGATGATCCACTTGCCATCCAGCTCCCTGCTTGTGACCTGGTATCCATGTGGGAGATCTAGATGAAGCTCCTGGCTCCTGATTTCAGATTAACCCAGCTCCAGCCATTGTGGCCATCAGAAACAGTGAATGGAATAACTATCTTTCTTGTAGTCTCTACTATACTCCATAAACAACAATTTTAAAAATAAATTAAAAATTATAAATGAATTTTAAAAAACAGAATTTTACCTTACTTGGTAAAGACTTGTAAGACTTAAATAGTCCAGTTTTTTTTTTTTTTTTTTTTTTTTTTTTTTTTTTTTTTTTTAGTTTTTTAAATTCTTTTTTTTACATTTAAAAAAATCTTTCTAAAATTTTTATTGGCAAGACAAATATACAAAGAGGGACAGAAAAATCTTCCATCCACTGATTCACTCCCAAAATGGTCCAAATGTCAAGAGCTGATCTGATCCAAAGTCAGGAGCCAGGAGCTCCATCTAGGTCTTCCAAGCAGGTGCAGGACCCCAATGCTTTAGGCCATCCTCAGCTGCTCTTTCAGGCCATAATCAGGGAGCTAAATTAGCAGTGGAGCAACTGCTACACAAATGGTACCCATATGGTTTGCTTGTGCATGAAGGGGGATGTTTAGCCAATGAAGACATTGCACCCAGCCCAAGTAGCACAACTTTCAATGTTTTCCTTAAGATTTGTAATCTTTTAGGAAATCTCTTTCTACAGCTATCCATGTATCTTAAGAGATATTATACCCGCGCATTTGTGTCACATGCTCACAAGTTTGTAGGTAATATTATCTATCAAAATTAATATTGGTTTCATAATATTCCATCTATACCCATGTTCATCAGCATTAGTGTTTTTAGAAATATATATGTAGGGGACAGTGTGGTAGCTCAAGAGGATAATCTTCTGCTGCAAGCACTAGCATCCCATCAGGGCACCAGTTTGTGCTTGACTATTCCACTCTTGTTTCAGCTCCCTGCTTATGGCCTAGAAAACAGTCAAGGATGGCCCTAGTCCTTGGGTTCTGGCACCCATGTAGCAAACCTGGAAAAAGCTCCTACTTCTGGATTTGATTGGCTGTTGTAACCATTTAGTAAGTAAATCGGCAGATGCCAGATCTTTCTCTCTTTGTCTCTTCTTCTTTATGTATATCTGCCAAATAAAAAAGTTTTTTTTTTAAATCCATCTGCAAAAACTCTGCATGTAAAATCTCTATGTGAAATATACTGAACAGTGAATCAGGAGAAAATTATGTACACGATTGAGTTCTAAATACATTTGTAAAAATTAATTCTATTTTATCACTTGTCGCTGTCCCGCAGTGATGGACTTGGTGCACGGAGCCGATAATAACACGCGTGGACCCCTGACTGATGGTCAAAAGCCGAGGTTTATTAGTAGCATCAGACTTTATACTCTGAGGGTCATATAGGATAAGGGAGAAAGTGCTGAGCTTATCAACAAAACCATTAATGCTTGTTTGGAACTCCTTTTGTCTTGTATATTCCACCAGGTGTTCTCATATACATATGCAGATGATATCCAATAAGGTATACAAAAGGTAGCCATTTGGTTATTCTCCTCCAAATATTATCCAACCAACTGTAGTCCTGTGCTCACTGACCTTTTCGGGTCACAATGTCCTCCTACAAATCCCCCTTCTGTGTTTTGTAAAATTAGGCCTGAATGATGTATGTAGGGGAAACATGCTCTTGGGAGAGCAGAAAAATGGGGAGAAACAATATTATTTAACCGAAAGCAGAGTGGCACAGGAACAGTGTAAAGACCAACATTGACATACATAGCAGCTGAGTTCAAACATAACATCAAAGTTCTTTACAGTTACATCTTGTTTAGCATTAACAGTTTTAAATTAATAAAAGCTTTTCAGGGAGATTCTTAACCCAATTTAAATTTTGCAGTTTATAGAGGTTAAGCACAGTTTTGCATTTAACAATTGAAGAATAGAAAAGTTTTAGGTAGGTGAGCAGGGAAATCCCCAACAACTTAGTGAGTGAGGAAGAATTTAACTCTACATGGGACTCACAAGCAACCCTGATGGTTGGTGTAAGAGAGGGCTGAGAGCCAAGGCTGGAACTAGTTAAGAACTAGAGGAAGCTCCTCCTACAATCCTTTTCTCTCCGAGTGCCTCCCGGGGCTCCTGGCTTAAGTTCCCAGGTCACCAGACCCTATGAGCAGGGTACTGGGCTGCTTCAATCCCTTGTGAGAAATCCAATAGGAAAGGACTGACCTCAGAGTTCTCGGCCTCCAAGGGCACTCATCTTCCTTGTGATCTCCTTGGCAGTCAGGATACGGTTCTCGATGTCCTTGATGAGGCAGATATCCACTGCTTCTGCAGCGAAAGCACATGGGAGGCCTCCGGGGGTCTCCGGGACTAGGATAGAGGGCTCCTCTTATCCTCCTGCTCCACCCTGAGATCCCCCTTGCTCTATACACACAACCTCCTTTAAGAGGGTGTCAGAGTCGTCCTTGGATGCCACCACAAATTTCTATGGCTTTTCTAATGTCTAAGGTCATTAAAATCTATAAATAACAAGTTACACTTAAAGTCTTCCTCAAACATTCTAAGAAGGTGGAGAATTTCTCTGCACTCCTGACCTGTAGTAGAACCAGAGGAATATTAAACAAATTTAGCTTTTCAGTTCTTAGAGGCAGCTCCACTGGGGGTTCCATCTTCTCCAGGGGCAGCGTTGAGTTCAAGGGAGTTGCAGCACTTTCGAGGTCAGATGAGCCAGTTTTGAGGATCCATCAGGAAATTCTAGGGACAAGAGCATAACCTTTCCCACGGATTATTAGTGTTTATCAAATGCATCATAATGTCAAGGACAGTTGCGCTTGATGCACCAATCTCTTAGGATCCCTCACGTCACCCGGTGTTGGGAGGGGTCTGGCCTCCTCCTCCTCCTCCAATGTCTCCTTGATGGAGATGGATCTTTCAGAATGAAGTCGCGAATTTGTCTTACTGCAGGCGCTTCCTCCGGTGAATGGAGTCCAGGGCTTTACATTACCAGCTGGCACCCACACAGGCTGCAGCTCAGTTTCTGGAAAAACACAAACAAACCCTCTTCCCACAGTTAGCAAGGGGTCAGGACCTCTCCACTTGTGAGTGGCTGGGTTCCTCCATCAAACCGAAGGCATCTGTGTTGGGCCTGCAAGCAGCCTCTAGTGACGCAGAGCTGGTGCTCACCAGGAGACAAAATCTGAACAAAATTTAAGGTGAGTAAGACCAAATTAATGCATTTACAGGGGTAGCATATTCCCCCCTCTGCTTTTAAAGCATAACTTTAACATCTTTGTGATTTTACAATCCTATCAGAAAGTTCTGGGCGTGGCTGCAGGTTGCCACAGCCCCAAGGCAACCTGCTCTTGATAAACAAACAGCAACACATGATAACAATTTGAAACAACTTTTTACAAAGGACAAAATGTTAAGACACACATGTATGCGCGCACACACACAGACACACACACACACACATTTGGAGACTTGAAAATATTATTCTCAACCAAGCTTAGTAGTAGTGTTCACCAAAAACCAGTAAGTGAAACCATTAAGTCAATAGTTTTGAACTGAGAAACTCAGACAAAAACATTGATCATGCTATGAAATCCCTCCATCAATCTAAAATTGCAGATTTCAGTCTTCCCAGCAATACAGCCATGCTAAGAATACATAATTAGCAACGCAAACTAAAATTAAACCTTCACAACTCCATGGATGTATACAACGTTTTGACACAATAAAATTTTACTCCATTTGTTATTTGGCAATAATCTTAGTATAATCCAATAGCCTGGTCAACTGTCTCCACAAAACGGGAGATAGATCCATTGGCATTCTTGAGGCCTCGTAAGAATACCAAGGGAATCCCTAGGATTTGAAACCTTTGAATTCTTAAATGCTTTTTTAAGGATAGCTAAAAATATCTGAAACAAGATTTGTTGTTGACATTAGCATAACATATGATAGATTACAATTGGTTATTGATGCGAGATCATCACTCAAATATCTTTAAAACAAATACAAAACCTTGACACATTAAAGGCAGTGAGAGATTTGATAACCAGCCAAAAACACAAGAATTACATTAATACATGCAATTAATACATGCAAACACTTTGTAGACAATGAATATCACATTAACTTATACCTTGAAATAATCAAATAGTGTTCGAGTTCAATTTTATACCAAATTATTTATGGTAAAATTTCACATTTTTATTAAATGTCCCCCCAAAAAACCCTCAGGATTTACAAAAGCCTAGTATCTTCTTTGAATTCCAAGCTCCCAAAAGTTGCAATGGATATACAGATGAAGTCAGTTTGCTAAACATCTACCACAACAAAAGACCTTGAAATTGGTGATTATTGTGAAAGCTAGCCACTAAACTGAAGGCCAGCTTCCTCAGCATTATAAAATATTCCAAAAGACATGCGGTTACAACTCGGGTACATTAACAAACAAAACAGGAAACATTCACTTTATAATGATATAATGACATCACCCAAACACTCCTTAAAGCAAGAACATCGCTTTTGTTAATTTTAAACAATGAGAACGTAATGAGGCAGTGAACATAAAAATTAACTTAATATAAAGACTTGTACTTAAAAATTAGTATACATGATTAAGCAATGCTGTATATGAATAACATGCATACACCACAACTGATTGGAATTTCAGCCTCCAGGATTTATACTTGCAGGGTGAGGAGCACAGGTGGGGCAATGAGACAGTGGCAGTTTTAAGTTTGTAGCTTCTCTGAAGATTCCCATTTTGTAAACCTGTGAATGTTTGGGACCTGGGGCTGACCCCTCCCAGAGTCTTCTGGCCACAGGCATCTGCCATCATGGTCAAATTTGGATTTACATTCTTTTTTCCAGTGTTGGCCTCTTCGGCACTTAGGACATATTCCAGGGGAGTGACTGTTAAAAGCATCCGCAGGGTATTTTTGAGTTGAAGGAAGCATTGGGCAATCTTTTCTAAGGTGTCCTGGCTTGCCACAATTAAAACATTTAGCCTTCATTTGTTTTTGAATAGCAAAAGTTTCAAGTGCTGCTAGGCGGGCACGGTGCTTAAATGTCCCTATGTTGCGACAGGCTTTCAGGTAACCCAGAAGATCCTCTCTTTCTTTTATAGGACGAATAACAGCCTGGCAGTCCTCATTCGCATTATCAAAGGCCAGTTGCTTTAACAACAATTTCCTAGTGCCTTCTCCCTTAACTTGTTTTTCTATAGAGTCTGTCAAACGTCTTACAAAATCAGCATAAGATTCTTTGGCTCCTTGAATGACTTTTGTATAACTGCCTGCAAATTCAGACCCAGTCTCAATTTTCTCCCATGCCCACAATGCTACGTCTCGTATATGCATGAGCGCAGCTTGAGGTAGCTGTATCTGTTGCTCTGTAGTAACCCACTGTCCGTCCCCGACCAACATATCATAAGTCAGTTGTCCTCCACCAGGGAGTTGCCGACCTGATGCTCCTAAGGTTCGCAGTTTTTCTTTAGCCATATCGCTTCTCCACATTTTCCATTGTAAATATTGAGAAGGAGAAAACCCTATTTTTGCTATTACTTCAAAATCATAAGGAATCCAGTTTGCTCCCTGGCTCCAGCCATTTAAATATTCCCACACATAAGAAGAAGTAGGTCCATAGGACACACAAGCCTTTTTAAAAGCTATGATGGCATTAACATCTAGGCTTTCATAGGTAGGTTGGTTATTTTCTTGACTAAGTATGATTGGAAAAAGCAATCGGAATTCATGAGGTCTCCGGGGAACATCAGTCATTTGGAAACATTTTTGATCAGATTTAAGAGCAAGACGGCATGGGCTGATATTTAACTGTTGCTTTATCCCAGCCTCATTTACCTCACTAGAGAAATCCTGTGGTTTAACACTGAAAATTTTCTTTTTCTTAGTTCTGATTTCATTTTCAGTCACATTATGGTAACATCTTCCAAGTTTTCTTTTCCTAATTTCCACATCTGAAGTATAAGGCCTTTCTCTTTTAGCTGCATTACAGTGGCATCTCCTCGTGGGAGGGCCTCTCACACATTCTTTCTCATCTTCATCTGTAGTATAAGCCATTTCTTTCCTAGCCACATTACGGTGGCGTCTCCCGTTAGGGAAATCTCTCACGGGCTCCTCTTTGCTGTCCTCCTCATCTGTACTATGAGGCGTTTCTTTTTTAGCCATATTACAGCGTCCTTTCCTGTTAGGTGGGCCTCTTAAGGATTCCCTTTCTCTTTCTTCCTTGTTCTTACTATGAAACACTTCTTTTTTAGCTACATTTTGGGGGTGTCTCCCCTTAGAGGAATTTCTTGCAGATTCCCCTTCTAAAATTATAATAATAGCTCTAATTAAAGCCGATATAATCCAAAAACTAACTTGAATATCTTCTATCCTTCCGGCCTTTTCACCATTTTTCTGAGTAAAATTCTTAAGTCCAGTTTCTAGTGTCCATTCATCTGGAGACCAAGGATTATATTCACTAACAAGCTCTAAATAAGAATGCAATTGCTGCCTAGTTATCTTCGTTCCACTTTTCACTAAAAAATTCTGCATAAGAGAGATAAAAGACTGTGCCCTACACTGGTTCTGGCCCATTGTCCCACTCACCACTTTCTGTGGGGGTCTCCGCTGCACTTTCTCTTCTTCTTTCAAGTCCCCGTTCAGGCGCCAGTTGTCGCTGTCCCGCAGTGATGGACTTGGTGCACGGAGCCGATAATAACACGCGTGGACCCCTGACTGATGGTCAAAAGCCGAGGTTTATTAGTAGCATCAGACTTTATACTCTGAGGGTCATATAGGATAAGGGAGAAAGTGCTGAGCTTATCAACAAAACCATTAATGCTTGTTTGGAACTCCTTTTGTCTTGTATATTCCACCAGGTGTTCTCATATACATATGCAGATGATATCCAATAAGGTATACAAAAGGTAGCCATTTGGTTATTCTCCTCCAAATATTATCCAACCAACTGTAGTCCTGTGCTCACTGACCTTTTCGGGTCACAATGTCCTCCTACAATCACTTGTGTAATTATTAAAAATGATGAATTAAGCACACTTCAGGAAATACAAAAAACATAAAGAATGTAATGTATTTTACAAAGGTGTCAGTCAAAATTTGAACATTTTTAGGAGATATATATATATATATATATATATATGATATTTTAACATTGAAATTATTAGCCTCAGGCACTCCCAAAACTAATTCTCACGCAGGTCTGAGGTAGTTTCACGAGCTCAAAGCTAAGTGTGTGGAATATAATTACCACTTGAGTGGTTCCCTGATTTGAGCTCTATTGAATTACCTGAGAGTGCCATAGAGAGCAGTTAAAGACTCAGGCGTGGATGCTCACAGCCTCCTTTCATCTCAGGTCTGCTGTTTCAGCTGAGCAGACAGTGGCATGACCACAGTGTTCCTTGAGGACAATCAGTCTGGGTGTAGCAAGCTAGGTAAGGAGGACGAGAGGGAAATGACGATGTTAAGTGAAAAGCTGGCATGGTGGTTCAGTTTTAGGAGTCATCAGTGATGGGCCAGGTGACTGTAAAAATGAGGCAGGACTACGGACACAGGAGGCTTGGGCTGATGGAGAAATAAGCCACGCACCTACTGTACTGCACTCAGACTGGTATTTTCAAAAACTCTGGTCATGACAGAGCTTTTCCTTTCTCCTCAAAATAGGAGAAAACATGCCTCTGCCGACCGACTGACGTCTAAGCATCTTCAGTTCACATTTTTGAGGCCTGGTCATGACACAGCTCTCAGCATGCTTTTCAGCCACCTTGCCTCTTCACATCAGTTCCTCTCCTTGTCTCATTCTATGGAATTATGATTATTTTACATTTTAGAAATTCATGAGTTACTCTAATTACAAAAGTTAACACATGATTAAACACGTGAAAGTGAAACATTGCAGAAATGAATGGATTTCCCCAACAGTGTCTTAATGGCTACACCGAGTCCCAATACCTTCTTTAGTTTTAGACATATTACACTAATGGAAACAGCAAGTCCCGGTCCTCAACAGGCTCAGTCTACAAGCGGGAAAACTAGGAAGAAACCACCATGACCAGCGCTGGGGCACTGGGATCACACTAGGACGGACACCTCCCCTAACCGGCACCACAATCGGGCACGTCACTGTGTCCATTGTAAGGGTCAGTCCGTTCAGTTAAGTAACCTGCTAGAGGGAGAGGTCGGTGGACCCGCCTTCAGTCTGGCAACCTTGGACAGCAGCCAAGGTCCTTTCCCACCTTACAACCCCAAAGAAACACCTGAGGAGAGAGCAGATACGCATGGGGTGCCACGAGGACAGGACAGGTACCAACACCTTAGTCCAGCCAGGAAAGACAGTCTTAGGAGGAGCTGCCACCTGATCTCAGGTCTAAAATGAAGGCAGGGTAGCCCATGCAGTGGGAAGGGCCCAGTACGCAGGGGACTGCACCGAAGCCATGGCTGGCCAGGGTCCAGACGTCCAGCCTTGCCCCAAAGGCAGAGGGGACAAGAAGGATTGATCTGCACAGATTGGAGCCTTAAAAACCTCCAGCACTTGGATGAACAGGAACAGAACCTGCTTTGCTCCCTCCTTTGTTGTGCTGGAGAGCAGGGGCATCCAGCCAGAGGCAGGACCAAAGGACGCGACCCCGTCCGAGAAACCTCTTCAGGAAGGCCGGCAGAGGCAGCACAGCTGGGCAAAGACCCCTGAGACACCCGGGCGGCGACTCCTTGTGGATGCCAAAGAGGCAGCTTTCCAAACTGTCCTCTGGGCCACGGACTGCAAACTCCTACAAGAAGACGCTCCTCCCGAGCTCTACCAAGACCTCGACAAGAATATTGGTCATATCCTGGAAGTCACTCAGCAGCGTCTACCAGGCAGAGAGACTCCCTGTGGACACACCGCAGTTGCAGCCCAGTAACCCCAGCCTGACACCCCACCCCTGCACGGCGTTGCCCCGCGATTTCAAGGAAGAAATTGACTCTTTGTGCTATCGCCTTAGCCCTGGAAGGTCTTTCCCCAGCTGATGCAAATTAACTTCACCGTTCCTGTCTCTTTTTAGAGGTGGGAAAAACCTCATTCCAGTGACTAGACAGCCCTAAAACTGCTTGCTCAGAAAGGTACTAGGCTTGCTTCTTCCTGCTCAGCAGCGAGCCCTTGTAACCTGCACCCACGACACGCTCCACGGTGCCAAAGTGAGGCTCCCACTGTCCCTGGGAAGGTCCCTCTCACAATCTCCTACAAGGGCTCCCAGGACCTGCCTGCTGTCTCCAACAGCTCCCAGAGGCCAGGCTGTGCACACCTTCCCCAGATCATCAGCCTGGGGAGTGTGTGGCATGGCTGCCCAGGGGCACAACCCGGGAGCTGGGACAGGCTGCCCAGCGGGGACACCCGGAGCTGGGACAGGCTGGTCAGCAGGGATACGGGGAACAGGGGATGGGCTGCCCAGGGGGGACACCGGGAGCCGGGGACAGGCTGGACAGCGGGGACACGGGGAGCAGAGGACGGGCTGCCCAGGGGGACACCCGGAGCCGGGACAGGCTGGTCAGCAGGGACACCGGGAGCGGGGGACAGGCTGGCCAGGGCGTTCAGGCCTCGGTGGAGTCACCAGCGACAAAAAGAGCGCTCAGGACAACGTTGGCCCATTTCATCTGCCTTCTGCTGTTGTGGGAGAAATGGCCATTGGGACTGTTTCTCCTCAGCTCTGAAAGTAGATTCCTGTCAGGGTCTCTTGGGAGGGTGGAGTAATGGCAAAGTAAATCTACAACAGCTGGGGCGAAAACAAAGCGTTCAAACCCTTGCGGGGCGGACGGGAAGGCGGCAAGAGTCCACGCCTCCATTTTTAAACTCCTTTCTTGTGTTTCCCAGGGAAACGGAGGGCCTGTGAGCCCGGACGAACCGGCAGCCCAAGCGGTCGCCGGAGCGCCGTGGTGTCCGCAGGGGCGAGGCGCGGGCTCGGTTTCCTAGGCGACCGCAAGCCTCTGGCCCGGATGAGGGCCCAGCGGGAAGTCGGGGAAAGCCATCAGAAGCGCGTTGCGTCACGTCACAGAGGGCCTGCGTGGAGGAGGAGCGAGCGAAAGACTCAACCAATGAGCTCTGGGGAGCGTTGCGTCACGCCGCAGGGGCGGGGCGCGGGCTTGGTTTCCTAAGCGACGGACCGACGCTGGGGCTTCTTTGGAGCTTTGGAGCTCTGCGGGAGGGCCGAGTGTGAGTCACTGGGGAGCCGCATCCGGGACTTCATGGAAATGTGGAGCTGTGTGGAGGTCGGGACCGTTTTCTCGTGGTTGTGTGGAGGTCGGGACCGTGTTCTCGGAGCTGTGTGAAGGTCGGACCGTTTTCTGGGAGCTGTGTGAAGGTGGGGACCGTTTTCTCAGGGCTGTTTTTGGTGCGCGCCCCGCTTTCTCCCTGCCTGTCTGTCCCTCTGCCAGTGTCCTGCAAAGCGTGGTCTCGCCCGCACCTGCTCTGGGTCATCCCGGGCTTTAAAAGGCCCGGCGCTTACCCCTTAGACCTACCGGCCTCCCTTTTCTCAGGCCCCGGAACAGCGGCGGCTTTTCCGTCTGGACTGAGGTGTCGGTGCCAGTTCTGCAAGGCACGTCGCGCCTGGTGGTTGTCTGCTTTCACCAGGCTTGTTTCAGTGGGACTGAGGGGTGGGAAGGCCAGTGGCTGCGAGCACAGACTGGGAGTCCTAGGATGCCAGTCCGGGGGCGGTCCGCAGACCTTTCCCCTCTTGCAAGTTACTTGCCCGAACTGCCCCTTGCAGTGGACCCTGGCAGGGCCCGTTGGTGGTGCCGGTTCAGGACATGTCTGTCTGAGTGTGATCTCAGAGTCCCATCATCGTTCAGGGTTCTTTCTAGTTTTCCCTCATCTTGGCAGAGCTTAATATAGCATGCGAAAGGTCTAAATGAGTGAATGAGACTGCGTGTTTAGAACTGATCTGCTTAGTGAAAGGAAAGTTCTCTTTCTAGTAACAAATGAGATGTACAAAGGGGAGGTACCTTGTACGACTAAGGCCACGAGCTTCATGAACGACTAGTAGATGTAATGCCTCTTGGCTTAATTTATTTCATCCATGAAGCGCTTCTTAAAATGAGGTGTAATTGTCCTTGTTTTATACATAAGAAAGTTGAGATTTAGGTAGTTGACAGTAATTTCCCCAATATTATGTATGTGATAGTTGCTGAATTAGGTATTGGAAGGCACCAGCTGAAGCTGTAAGAAAAAATGCCATCATCTCTGAGCCCCTTCCAGTGAAAAGCAGAATGTCAGGAAGCTGCATCCAGTGCTGTCCTATTTTTCCTAATAGGGAACACCTAAAATGAGAAAATAGCGGGGCCCCGGGGTGAGTGATGGAGTGTCTGTAGACATTGTTTTCAAGGTCACCACGACTGTAAAGTAGGTATTTTGGAGTTTTGTGGGTATGGTTACTATCTGGGAACCAAATGGCCAGATCTCTCAGCCCCATCTCCGCACCCAGGTGTGGTAGCACCTGTAGTTGCTGTCTGCCAGGCTGCTCGCCTCATTAGTTGGGCTGCTGTTAGGACATAAAAACTTTCATTGTATGTTATAGTGCGTGAGCAACAACCAGTTTTATCTGCAAATACTTGGAGAAATTTTTAGGCAAAGTTTTTCTTTTTCCTGTACCAATATCCAGTCTTGCATAGAAACTTCAATAACATGCAAAATTGTGCCTTTACTTTCTTTAAAACTGCAATTTGAAGAAGGGTATCTCCTTGTTTCTTTTTTAAATATTTTAGTTCTTTTGAGACAGAGACAGATTTGAATTATTATGTCCACAAAATACATTTCTTCATTATTACACTGGTTGATTTAGAGAAAGCTTTTGAGAGAGTGATGGTATCTCTTCTTGCACCCTGCCCTCCTTCCTGTGCAGAGATGAGCTTTGCAGGATGGACTGGTTCTCTGGCTCCCAAGAACAGAGAGGATTTGGTCCAAATCCCTGCGAGTCCTGGGGAAGATGACATCCTACAGTAAAGGCCATGTTTGTCTGCAGTGTCACCACGGTGTTTGGGTAGATGCTTTACATACTCAAGAAGCCATTGATGCTTTGCATACTTTGTATGTCCGGTCTGGCTAGTAAAGATAATGTTTTTGGAAGCTACATGATATTTACCTGGTGAACATGTGTGCCTCCGTGTAAGAAGTGCAGCAGAGAATGAGCTAGCTGTTAGTGCTTGAACTGTGAATGGATCACAGATGGAATGTTCATCCAAATCACTGTTATTGACATCATTCCAAAGGAGCTTAATGGAATTCATGAAAAAAATGTGGATTTAAAAGTTGCTTTTCCAACTTTTTGTTCCATTTTTTCCGTGTGTTTAGGAAATATGCTCAAAAACACCCGTTCTGACCATTATTCACCATTTACTCAGTCAGACCATATTTTCTTCTTGTTTTGCAGTGGGGAAAATGAGATCGAGAAGAACACGTTTACAAAGGAAGCGTTGGCTTTGGCTTGGCGATACTTTTTACCTCCACACGCTTTCCAGATCCGGGTTGGTGGCTAGTATCTGCTCTGTGGACTCTGTAACACCCACTGTGCAACTGGAGCAAAAGGTAGTATTTCTTCAGATGTTTTTCCCAGCAGTAGTGTGAAATACCGTATTTTCAGTTTAAGTTGATTTTAACAATGCTAACATTTTATATTACATTTGTGGAAAAAATGTACATTTCCTGTATTTTTGTTGTTGTTTTTGTTAACTTCTTCCTGCTTGTAGATCAGAGATGCCCTGAAGAATTATGATGAAGTTGTAAAGTGTCAGCGTGGTTTCCTGAGTGCAGTGTCTTGATGCTGCTTGCATTTTCTGAAGCCATGACTAGAGAAAATATTTCACTTTACAGCAATGCCCAAATTGGGTATGTTGCCTGAAATAATTGTGCATTCAGAATGAGCAACTTGTTTCATTTTCTATTAAACATGTCACTCTCCAGAAAATAAAAACAATATTACATTGTTCACAACTTGAGTCTTGTAATAAAAGGAGAAATGTTTTCAGATTGTACTTTTTCCTGTATGCAAAATGCAGTATCTACATTCAAAGCAGTGTGTGTTTTGGATGTCAAATACTAAGCAAATAGCTATGAGGAAACTTCAGAGAAGCCCTGAAGTGGGACCAAGGAGTTCTAAGCATCAGTTGGTGGGAGGTTGGAACTATTAATGAAATCTGTTATTTCGTCAATCTTGAGATCGACACTGGGCAGGAAGAGCCCTGGTTCCGGTTGTGCCTCTGGCTGGCTGAGCCTGGAACTTCTCTGAAGCTTACCTGAATCTGGGAAAAGGGTAAGCTGCTTGTGTCCATCTGTGCATACAGACAGTTTTTATGGTTCACTTGTGTTTTAGTAATTGAAAAAATACTTAATGCATACATTTTAAAATCATTGTCCTGTGGCTATATCTTAGGAAGGGAAAAATTCAATGAATTGAAGTTACAGAACTTAAGGATACAGCTAATCACGTAATAAAGCATATCACTTTTGACCTGTGAGAGGTTATTTGCTTTTGTGCTCTTGAAAGGTTTACAAAAAGTATTTGATTGCCCACTGTATGTTGAGATACTCTGGAGTATACTGGTGATTTGTGTAATATTTTAAAATATTTATTTATTTTTATTGGACTGGCAGATCAGATTTACATAATGCAGGAGCGACAAGATCTGTTATCCACTGATTCACTCCCCAGATGGCTGCAACGACCAGAGCTATGCTGATCCAGAACCTGGGTCTTCCACATGGGGGAAAGGTCCCAAGGTTTTGGCAATCCTCTACTGCCTTGCCAACTCCTACGCGTGGAACGGAACAGGAAGTGGAGCAGCTAGGACATGACCCAGCACCCATATTGGATCCGGGTGTTTACAAGGTGAGGATTTAGCTAATTGAACCATGGCACTGGGCTTGATTTGTCTAATAATATTAACAAATTGTGGAATATTTTCTCTGTAGTATTAGAACACCCTGAATGTATAAAGATTTATAAATAGTGAAACAGAATGAGAAATAGAAAATTGTAGAGAACTGAATTTGGACTTGAAGGGGGTTCATTCAAATACTGTAAGTAATATTTATGCTTGATGTGAAGGAGGTCACCGAATAGTTTTTAACATGGCTTCATTTTGATTTTTTAAATATTTATTTATTTATTTATTTATTTAAATTTATTATTGGAAAGGCAGATATACAGAGAGGAGAAGAGACTAAGAGGAAGATATTCCATGTGCTGATTTACTGCCCAAGTGAGCACAACAGCTGGAGCTGAGCCAACCCAAAGCCAGGAGCCAGGAGCTTCTTCTGGGTCTCCCATGCAGGTGCAGGTTCCCAAGGCTTTGGGCCATCCTCAGCTGCTTTCCCAGTCCACCAGCCAGGGAACTGCATGGGAAGCGGGGCCACAGGCACAGCAACCAGCACTCATGTGGGATTCCAGTGTGTGCAGGGAGAGGTCTTTAGCTGCTAGGCTACTGCGCTGGGCCCTATTTTGATTCTTTCATAGAATGTGTTTATTTCTTGAATAGAAAATTAAAGAAGTTATCAGTAAGATAACATCTTAAAAGAGTTTTATATTTAATGTATTTTGGTGTTACTTGAATTTTGTTGACTGTTTAGAAAAATCTGTCTTGAACAGGTGGGCAGTGATAATGCTTTGACATGAGTGGAGAAGAAACATTGTCCCGGGGTGCGAATGAAACCCCACTGCGTTCTAACCCTGCACGGTGACACTGCAGTGGCCTCCATGTGGGAGGTGGAGGAGGACCTAGTGTTTGTGAGGCTTAGTTTTCCTTTCAGTAATATTGATATTGGTATTCTAATTTGTATCTATTTGTCATGAGAATTGAAAGCATATGTGAACCATGAGTATGACCTATAAACATTAAAATGCTATTTCTTTTTTTAAACCCCAATCTTTGCCAGTTTTATTTTCATGTCATCAGTGAATAATGTTTCAGAGCTTTAATTTGATCATACTTTTCTTAGATGCTGCATGTTGGAGTGCTAGCTGGTCAGTTGTATCAATGATGAGTTTTAATTCAGGTAGAAAAATGATTTCTGAAGGTATTCTGGACCTTTTCTGAAAAGTGAATATGTGTGTATTTATTTGTTTTTATTGGAATGACAGATTTACTGAGAGGAGAATCACAGAGAAAGATCTTCACCTGCTGGTTCACTCCTCAAATGGCCACAAAAAATGTCAGAGCTAAGGTGGCCGGAAGCCAGGAACCAGCAGCCTCTTCTGGGTCTCCCATGTGGATGTAGGATCCCAAGTCTTTGGGCCGCCCTTCACTGCTTTCCCAGGTGAGAAACAAGGAGGCTTTTGGGAGGTGGAGCAGCCGGGAAATGACCAGTGTGTGTATTGGATATCAGTGCTTGCAGGCAGATAATTAACCAATTGCACCATCTTGCTGAGCCCAAATGACTATATTGTTGAGCAAAGATTTTTTATATATACTTTAAATTATTTCTTTTTCCCCCCATAGCTTTTCTTTCTTTCTTTCTCTTCCTTCCTTTCTTTCTTTCTTTCTTTCTTTCTTTCTTCCTTCCTTCCTTCCTTCCTTCCTTCCTTCCTTCCTTCCTTTCTTTCTCTCATAATCTTACTTAGTTGATTAGGATACAAAGGGTCAAGGGCTACAGGAAAATGGATAATACCATTGTTTCCACACTAATATTGTGATTTTTTCCCTGTAACTGGGGTCAGGAGATAAAGGGAAAAGCCCCACTCAGCCTCCCACCCATCCCAGGTCCCCGGTGTGAGGCAAGCTCTGAGGGTCCTGCTCAAGCAGTTTTGATAGTTCAACAGGTCTGAATTGCTGCCAATATCGCTGTTCCAATCACGATGAAACCTATTCAGAATTGCCTGGCTGACATAGTCTCTTCATGGTTGGGGTTCTGAGATCAGCAGTTCAGTTGGAGGGATCTCCAAAGAAACTTCATCTGAAATGTTCCCAAACCTGATTCTTGTGTGAGTTTGCCAGTACAGGGTCCGACACCATCTGTTGCCCTAATCAGCTTATGCACATGCTGGTCATTGCACTTGCTGGGTCAGTTCTGTTTCCAGCACTGTCATTCACTTGAACCAATGGGTGTTGTAGTCCAGCTCAATCCTACCCACTTCATACTTGGTCCTCACACAAACCAGTGGGAGGTACAGCCTAGCTGGGGGCGACTCCCCATACCCCCTACCAGCCTGCCCGCTACCCTGGTTCCCATGCATGCCAGTATATATCGCAGGCTTGTTCAGTCTGTCCCACATCCCATTTAGCTCTCGTACTTGTCAGTGGACATTGAAGCCTAGTTCAACTCAACCAACCTACTATCCAGACCCCCCCCACACACTAGCAGGTGCCTTTCTGTCTAGCCACTCCTGCCCCTGTCCTAGTTTTTGGGCTCTCCAGTGAGAGTGGTAACCCACAAGGGAGGAGCCCACCAACTTCCTACTAGTCCATTCCAACTCCCGGATTATGCACTCTTCAGGTGGCTCTGGAGTTTGACTTGACAGATTAAGTTCCCAGTGCCAGCCTTTGCCATTTGATGCTGCAGCAAAACCCAACCAACCCTCACTCACTCTAATTTTTGCTTACACCAGTCGGAACAGTCAGCCAAACCTGGCCCTTCCCTAATTTAGCTCACATGAGGGCCACAGATGTAGCCCTGCTTGGTCTGGTCTGCCACCATCCCAAGTCATGCTCTCCAATGGGAGTGATTATCTAGCAGGGGAGCCCACATTCCCCTGACGCCTTTGCCTCCTCCCCCCGGTTCTCACGTGTGCTGTTTGGGCACTGCAACCACATCAGGTATGGTTTACCTCCTCTTGGCATTCCTTAATGTGCACTGGTATGTGTTGTGACTGAATCTGGCCCGACCCACACTCTATGCTGGCACTTGGAGTCACCGGTGGTTGATGTGAATGGGTTCAGCCTGGTCTGCCCGCCACCTATGCCATATGTATGATGGTGGGTATCTTCCTCTGGCCTGGTCTGGGTTGCTCCTTATCATGGTTATTGCACTCACCTGTAGGGGCTGTGTCCTGCCAGAGGAGTTTCCCAAGCTCCTCCTTCAGAACCTCTCCCTATGCCAGGTCTTGCATGTAATGGTGATTCCATGGGCCAGCCCTCATTACTTGCCTTCAATCCATTCCAGTTCTTACTATTGGATGTTCCACTGCAGCCAAGGCTAGTCCATACCCAGACACTGCTCACACATGGCTCAGTAGAGTCAGAGACCAGCCTAGTCCATCCTACATCTGCCCAGGTTCTCCAGAGCACCAGATGGTGCTGGTGTCTAGCCCAGCTTGGTGTGCCCAGCCCCAGTCCACACTTGTGCCTAGGGATATTCCAGCCATATCCAGACTGGAATGCAGCCCCCACTCCAGCCCCCCTCTCCTGTGGGAATCCCAACCCAGCAAGGGTGTACTCTCACAGTTCCCCAACTGAGTCTATTCCCAGCCTAGATTGCGTGTGTGCCATGGTTGCTCTGACCCAGTTGGCTTAGCCCCTCACCTGTCTCAGCCTGTGCCTTTGATGCTGTGGCATAGTATCCCTACCTGATGCAGACCAGTTGGTGTAAGAACCTTGGTCAGAATGATATGTGCTCCATCCTGATTTCTATTCTTTTTTGTGAGTTGGAGTTTGCTTGGCCTTGCTCGGTCTAACCCCTTCCAGTTGCAGCTCGGCCCACCCCACATCCTATTGTAGGATGCCCCTTCGGGTGGTGCTGCCTGACCTGTCCAGATTGCCAGTGGTTCCTTTACTTGTAAGTGATGGCAGGTGCCATGGTCAGTCCTAGCTTAGCCCATCATCATACCAGCTGGTGAGCTAACCAGCGGGACCCAATCCACAGGGTTGGGTCCACATTTCCCCCACTGAGTTTACCCCCAGGCCAAGTTCTCTCACGTGCTGGTTAGTGTCTTGACCCTGCCAAGTGTGACCAATCCACCATTTCACCACCCAGTCAAGTAATGGTACCTAGCCCTACCAGATAGGCTTGCATTCATAGCTTTGGTGTGGACTGGTGTGTGGCAGTCAGTGATGCTCTATGCTAACAGCCCAGGATTCCTAATTTGGCTGATGAATCAATCTGACCCAATTAGACCTTATGAATATGCCCATCTAAACCATCAGGTCTCAGTCCCCACACTTGCCTAAAAGTTTCATGACCCCATTACTGGGTATCACCCAGAATTCATCTCTCACCTACACCAAAACTGGCCTTATTCATGGGTGTCCCTAGGCAGCAATTTCATATTCTAAAACTCCAGTGCTTGCTGCCAGGTGGACAATAGGCAGAGCCCAAAGCCAAGGACTCATTCACTGTCTTTCAGCAGTGGCTTTGGCCTGAGTCCCCAGCATTGGGTTTGGCCCAGTAGGATCACCCCCCACAGCTGCCACACTGTAGGGAGCTGCAAGCCACCCCCAACCCCAAGGCCCGAACTCCTTCCAGACTCATCCTGCCACAAAGTTTCAGCAGGTTAGGAATCAATACATTAGAGAGAAATTAGCTTATGAAATGTACAAAGAAATAGTATATGCAAGGGATAAGCAAGATATTCTGTGTAAATTGTTTTACTCCTACAATATTCTTTAAAAATGTATTGTTTAAAAATCAATTATTTTTGAGATGTAGTGTTCTGATGCTGGTTCACTCTCCAAATGACCTCATTGGTCAGGTAGGCTGACCACACCTCTGAGCCTTGCATGCAGCCAAGGTCGGCTTGAAGCCTCTCTGCTGCCTCCCAGCATCTACAGTGCTTGGATGCTGCAGTCAGGAGCCTGAGCTGGGGATGGAAGCCTGGGGCTCCAGTGGTGGATGCAGGGTTCTTAACCACAAGGCCAAACACTCATCCACAACAATTACTGGTTAATACTTCTAGTAAAAGTTGATGGTCCTATCCCTGATTGACAGTTAATTAGAATGGGTATTTGGAGCACAAATGTTAAGCCACTGTTTGGGATACCATATCCCATGTTAGAGTTCCCAGGTTTGATTACTGGCTGCTTTTCTGATCCAGATTTTTTGTAAGATTTATTTGTATTTATTGGAAAAAGCAGGTCAGATTTACAGAGAAAAGGAGAAACAGAAAATTTTGCATTTGTTGGTTCACTCCCCAAATATCTGCAATGGCTGGAGCTGATCTGATCCAAAGCCAAGAGACAGAAACTTCTGCCTTGCCTCATATGTGTGTAGGGTCTCAGTGCTTTGGGCCATCCTCTATAGGTTTCACAGGCCACAAGCAGGGAGCTGAATGAGTAACGGAGCAACCAGTACAGGAATCAGTGCCCATATGTGATCCCAGTGCTTGTAAGGTGAAGATTTAGCCTCTGAACCAAGGCGCCAGGTCCTCATCCAGATTTTTCTAACATCCAGCCCAGAAGTTACCTTGGGGGACCCAGCACAGTGGCCTAACAGATAAAGTCCTCGCCTTGCATGTGCCAGGATCTAGTATGGATGCCAGCTCTAATCCTGGCAGCCCCACTTCCCATCCAGTTCCTAACTTGTGGCCTGGGAAAACAGTTGAGGATGGCCCAAAGCCTTGGGACCCTGCATGCATGTGGAAGACCAAGCAGAGGTTGCTCCTGGCTTTGGATCGGTGCAGCTCTGGTCATTATGACTGCTTGGGGAGTGAATCAATGGACAGAAGATCTTCCTCTCTGTCTTTCCTCTCTGTTTCTCTTTCCAAAATCAATCAATCAATCTGAGTAAGAAGAAGAAAAAGAAGAAGAAGCAGCAGCAGAAGCAGCAGCCGCCACCTTGGATTCATGCCAACCACATGAAAGACCTGGATGGTTTCCTGGCTCCTGATTTCAGTTTGGCCAGTCCTGACTTTTGCAGGAATTTGGGGAGTGAGTTAGCAATAGAGAAAATTTCTCTCTATCATTCTTAATAGCAGGATTCTAATGTTGAGGGCTCTGTGTGAGGGTATCCTGGCTTGCAAGGATCAGGAACCTTTTTCTGCAATGGGCCATTTGAATATTTGTCATTCACAAGCCACACAGAGTTTTCAACTCAAAATTAACCTGCTGTAGGTTTATCAGATTTCCAGCCCTGCCTGAAATTGCCATGGCAGGCCCTCATGTGACCTGTGGGTTGGACGACCCTCAGCTGGCTAGGGTTTTGCCTAGACACAGATCTACTTTCAAAACCGTGTCTGCTGTCTGTATTTCTCCTTTCCTAGCACAGACGTGACCCATCCTCACTCGTGATTCTTGCGTTCACATTTTTCTGTTTTCCTTCTGCTGTCTGTGAATGCCATGCAGCTTCTGTGTTCATGATTGTGCCACTCACTGGTTCTAGTTTTGTGCTTGAGGATGTGTACTAAAATAAAGAGATGCTAATGAAGCATCTGATTTCTAATTGTAGTCATTCTTACAATGATCATGAGCAGATCATTTTATTTCTGTGTATTTCCTTGTGTGTGTGTGCATGTGTATGTGTTTGTGTGTATGTGTATGATTTTTTTAAACATATATTTTTATTGCATTTCCTTTTTTTAAAACTAATTACATTGCATTATGTGATACATTTTTTTATGCACTGGGATTCCCCCCACCCCTCCCAAAACCCTCCCCCCACGGTGGATTGCTCCACCTTGTTGCATTTCCATAGTTCAAATTCATTTGACATTCTTTCATTGGAGGTATTTACCAAGCATAAAGTCCAGCATTTTATTGTCCTGGTAAGTTCAATGGTTTCTTGGTGAGACCATCTCTGGTCTGAAGGTAGAGCTGGCAGAGTATCATTCCAATCAATTAAAAGTCCCAACATAATATTTCCAACCATTTACAACATTATAGCATTAATTGACATGGTATTGATTAACCAATATGTTAATAGGAAAACGCAGGTTCTCAACCACAACCTGTGACGACTTCATAGACATTTCAATTTTGGTTTACATTCAACTGTATTCTATACACCTTAAAATGGCTTAGATTGCTATTCAGCTGTCTCATGCCTATTTTAATTTTAGTCTTTAGCAGTTTATAGCATTGAAGCATGATTTCGCTGAACCTGGCTGTTTTTCAGGTGGTCTAACTCTATAATTCTAACAGAATTTATGTCAACAGTTTAGGTGAGCATGTTTAGGAGGGGTGTGCAGAGAAATCTTCCATACCCCAGTTAGGAGTAACTAATCTTTGTGTCCCAACCAGTGAGGTATAAGTGCATCCCCACCTCCCTCTCGTAATAACCATCAGGAGCTCTCCAGAAACCCCTCAAAACAAACAAATAAAACTAGAATAGATAGACAGAGAACAACAAGGAAAGCTTAGAACCAGACAGGAAATGGTCAGCGGGGATGTGTATGATTTTTTAAAATATATTTTTTTATCTGAAAGAGAGACAGGTAGGCAGGCAGGCAAACAGAAATTTTCCATATGTGTTTAACTCCCCAAATACAGGGGCTAAGCGTGCCAAAGCCAATAGGCAGGTACTGAATCCAGGACTCCTTAATTTATACAATCACAATAAAGAAGTCATTACAGTAATTCTTTTTTTAGAAGATTTATTCATTTTATTACAGCCAGATATACACAGAGGAGGAGAGACAGAGAGGAAGATCTTCCATCCGATGATTCACCAAGTGAGCCGCAACTGGCCGATGCGCTCCGATCCGAAGCTGGGGACCTGGAACCTCTTCCAGCTCTCCCACGCGGGTGCAGTGTACCGATGCATTGGGCCATCCTCAACTGCTTTCCCAGGCCACAAGCAGGGAGCTGGATGGGAAGTGGAGCTGCCGGGATTAGAACCGGCACCCATAAGAGATCCCGGGGCTTTCAAGGCGAGGACTTTTAGCCGCTAGGCCACGCCACCGGGCCCCATTACAGTAATTCTATAGAGGTACTTCCTCCCAGTTTTATGAGCAAGGAAGCAGATTTTCAGACCGCAGCTTGAGGGAAATAAGATGTAGTTCTGGATCTGAGTGTCGCCCTCTTCTGGTCGAGCCCAGGCGCTTCCACTTCTCAATCTTTTACTTGTGTGCTATCCTTTATTTTCTACAGGACACTTTGACCTGCAAAGCTCACTTCATGCCGACAACAGTGGATTTGTGGCATTGCCTCATTTTGTGGAGATGTGGTACGTGATTCTCATCTAGCCTGCAGCAGAACTCAGGCTTAGCGTGAGGTCCAGCTGCTGGCCTTTCCCAAGTTGTTCTGCCTGTGGTCAAACAGCAGCCCAGTTCCTGTAAATAGTTAGGGCTCTCCATGTTGGGCACTGTTTACTGGCAGGTTCTGCAGGCTTGAGCATTCACCATCACTGAGCAGTTTCTGATTCTTTCAGGGTGTTGATTTCGTCAGAATCTACTAGAAATGAATTGGGTAGTTCGAGTTGGGGATGTCTCACAGGCTGCAGTGGCTGTCTGTAATGGGGCTGTCACCAGTGCTTTGCTGGATTTGGAATCAGGTGCCTGTGCAGGTCCATGATTTCTCAGGTCTCACACAACATACTGTCTTTCTCCCTACACACAGACTGCTCTTTCCACTCCTCATCCCCCTTTTGGCTGGACTTCTCTGACAAGGGAAGGTCTATTTAATAGATGACACCATGATTAGTGTTAGTGTCATAAACCATCTTCAGTTCCTATTAAGTAGTGTTGGGACTTAAGGGAACAGGCATATTGAATATCTGTTGAGAATTGAATGAGAATCATTTTTAAAGAATTTCCACCACTATATACTTTTTAAAAATTAATTTAGTTTATTGGAAATACAGATTTACAGAGAGTAGGAGAGACAGAGAAAATCTTCCATCTGCTGGTTCACTCTCCAAATGGGCACAACAGCCCAAGCTGATGTGACCCAAAGCCAGGAGCCAGGAGTTTGTTCCAGGTCTCCCATGTGGGTGCAGGTTTCCATTGCTTTGGGCTATTATCTGCTGCTTTCCCAGGCCATAAGCATGAAGATAGATGGAATATGGAGCAGCCAGAACATGAACCAGTGCACAATTGATATGCCAGTGCTAGTAGGCAGAGAACTAGCCCATTGAGACATTATTCCAACTTCTATATAAATGTTTTTAATGTGACAATATTTTATTGTAATGATATCTTAGTTTTCAGTAGTGATAATTAATGGTACATTATATTGCAATGCTTTTTCTTATTGCCTGAAGTATATTTCTGTTAACCAATTCACAGTATTCTCCATATTAATGTATCTTAATTCATGTCTGTTGAATTAATGAATCTGTACCCCAGGAAACATTCTTGTAAATACTGTTGTACTTCTTTGATTGCGTGACTGTATTAGTTTCAGTTTACTTTAGAATCATGTTCCCTGTCAGCTCACAGTTACCGAGGAAGTCAATCTTGTTGTATTCTGGTCTTAAACTTTTTCTCCCTAAAAATTGGAATAATGGATTCCTGTTTTTGTGTTAGAAACTAGTGAATGTTCATGTTCATTATCAGAATATAAAATGTAAAATTTCAAACGATAAAGCCAAGCCAGACGAAGCCCTCAGCTTGAGTAAAGACGCTTTTTCTTTTTTTAATGTGATTAAGAACATAGCTTGGAGCATCAGCAGTGGCAGGAAGACAGAAAGGTAAGCCGTGTCTGTGTCCCCTGCCTCCCCCTGTGCTGTGCGTAAGTGTGTGGATGTGAGAGATGATGTTGTAGGACCAAATTGTTTAGTTGGCACTTTTCTACATGTTTGGGGGAGCAAAGAGCTGGAGACTTTACCACTCCCTAGCTCTGTGTTGCCTGGAAACCTTAAAATTGGAATACACATGCACTGTGTAAAGAATACATGAGAGAGGGAGAGAGAAAGTTTCTGCCCACTGCCACACTCCAATAAATGCCTGGCAGGACTGGGCCAGGCTCTTCCGTGTGGAATGGATCTATTCCATTTGGGTGAGTAACCTCACATAGCGTCAAGCTTACAAGCAGCACTCCTGGACACTTAGTTGTTTCATTTTTCATCTAATGCCCATAGAAAATATTGAACAGGAATGAAGCCTATTGAGTGTCCCACACAAAACAAACTTGTACATTCTCAGTCAGTGCACTAACACTCCACATCCAGACAGAACATCAGTGCCCAAATAACTTTATGCTCACATTGAAAATAAATGTTTTTGCACCACATAATGTTGAATGAGCATGTGACACATAGACAACTCTGGGTGTTGTTGAACAGCACAGTCCCGAAGGAGCAACACAGGTGTTCCAGTGGCAGAACTACTCAATTGAGGTCCCTAACTTCACATATTAGGCTTATAAGCATCTCTCCCGAAAAACCCTGTTTTGTCATTTTTCATCTAATGTGCATATAGTACAGTATAGTTAAATTAAGCATATGGAGACCCCACACAAAGCAAGGATGTACATGCTCTCTCAAGGTGCTAAGAACTTTGCATGCAGAGAGAACTTCAGAGACCAAGGGATTTTCAGCTACCATTGAAAACAACTGCTCTGGCACCGCATAATGCTGAATGTGTTTGTGACACCTAGGGAGCTAAGTGTGTTGGTTAATGGTATAGTCTATAAGCCCAGCACAGGTGTTCCAGTGGCAGAACCACTCCATTTGGGCCACTAACTTCACATATCATAAGGTTTGTGAGCAGATATCCCTGAAAATCAATTTTGTCACTTTTAGCCTAGTGTCCATTGAGCACACTGTATTGAAATGAAGCATGTTGAACACCTCACAGCATGTTGAACACCTCACAGCATGTTAGGTGGCAGATTCTCGGTCAATAATCTCAGAACTCCCAATCCAGAGAGAAGTTTAGTGCCCAAATGGTTTACATCTACCACTGACAACAACTCTTCTCACACTACCTTCTCCTGATTATGCACATGACACCTAAGTGAACTCAGTGTGCTAATGAATTTTATCATCCTGAAGCAGTAACACAGGTGTTTCAGTGGGAGAACAACTCCATTTTGGTAACTTCAGTTACTATCAGTTTAGAAGCAGCTCTCGTATAATCCCTGTTTAGTCACTATTTTCTAATGCCCTAGAGAACACCTCAGTGAAAGAAAGAATGACTAGCACCCAATAGCAAGGTAAGTTGTAGATTCTCACTCATGGTAATAAGAACAAGTCCACATCCTAAGCTTACTACAGCTCCCAAGAGATAGTCAACTGCTGTTCAATGCACCTACTCTGGTATCACATATGGCTAAGTGTGCGTGTGGCACCTAGGGAACTCAGTGTGTTGCTGAGTGACATATTCCTGAAAGAGCAGCACTTGCGCTCTAGTGGCAGAACTACTCGATCTTGATCATTAACTTCACATACCATCAGGCTTACAAACAGCTCTCCTGGAAACCCTGTTTTGTCACTTCTTGTCTAATGCCCATAGAGTACAGCATAATGAAATGAAGCATACTGAAATCCCACACAAAAGAAGAATGTGGATTTTCAAAGTGCTCAGAACTCCACATCTAATTCAACTACCTTCATGCTTACAAGAAGGTCTCCCAGGAACTCAAATGTATTACTTTTCCTATAATATACACAGAGCTCATTGTATTGAAATAAATCATGTTGCGCAAAACACACAAAACAAGGTTGTAGATTCTCGCTCACTTTGCTAAGACCTCCACATTTAGTGAAAACTCCTGCTCTGAAGCATTTCTCAGCTACCATTAAAAGCACATTTGCTGGCACCAGGTATTCCTGAATGTGCATGTGACAAATAGGATGCACAGGGTATAGGTGAAAGACATAGCCCTGAAAATCAGTATGGAAACATTTTCTTTGGGTCCACTGGCAGAAGCACTATCTTCCCGCGGCCAGCAGAGCTGGCAACGTGGGCATGGTGACGATCTGGGAGTCAGACGAAGATCCGGGGGTCAAGCACCAACACAGGGAGACCAGTGATGGTGGAAGAAGAAGTCTGTCAAGTCTCTTTATTACTCCTATATATACTCTTTCCCCCCAGCCCATTAGGGCGCCACTAAGCTCCAATGAGTCTGATTAGACCAGGTGATACAGCCACAGGCCCAATTCCTGAGTTCTCCGCTTAAGGAGTGTTAATTAGCTCATTAGCCCACAACAGATCCCCCCTTTTGTTTCAAAGCAGACTTGAATGCACCTGTCTTAAGTTGTGGACTCTCAGGTCATCAGCCTTACCTGTCACCAGGAATCTCCGTAGCATGACGGAGCCCCTGTCTTAGGTTGGTCAGTGCCCAGTCCTTCTTACCCATCACTGGCTGCCACTCAACGCATTGTCTGCTGCAGCTGCACAAACCATACTTGGGGAAGCTGGTAACCCTGTACCATGGCTAGGAGTGTTTTCAGCTCAGTAGCAATGAGCAAACAGCAGTTCCCAGGCTTGGGAGAACATTTTGCTTTTGCACAGATGATACAACAGAAATACATACAACAGAAAGGCATACGACGGGGTAGAGGAGGCCTAGACCAAATCTCACAACATCTGCTATTCCTTTGCCAACAAATAAACCTGCAGTTACAGCGTAAGCATGCCCACCCGCTCATGTTCATCAGTAAAGTCCTGTTGTTCCATAGTTAGGCAGTCAGTTTTGCAAGCTTGTTCACTGTCACCACGGTAGCTGGTGGTGGTGGCTGCTGATATACTGGCTACGATGGTTGCCGTTATGCCAAAGTCTCTTTTATGCTTCTCAGGCCAACAGAGGCCTCTCCGTCAGTCCCCATAGGCACAGGCAGGATTCAGGGCAACAGCAGGAAAACAGCAGAATCGCAATTGCCATTCCAGCACGCTGTCAGGGTGTACTGGAACTTGGTGTCATTCACTTCAGAGGCATTTTCTGTACTCAAGAGAGAAACACAGGGATAACACAAACAACACAAGCTTCAAATTCAATGAGCTAAGTTTCGCTCATAAGAGCGAGTCCTCAAGTTCAGAGGAATGACAGAACTAATAAATTCCGTAGGAATAATTGCATTCCCAAAGAAGGGAAAATCGGGGCGCATGCCAGTGCATGTCCATACCCCACAAAGCTGCCACATAGAGAAGGTGGGTATTTTCCGCGTGGTAATAACAGGGGAATGATAAGAAAAAGCACGGGCAGAAATTGAGCTATTTATAAAAGGAGAACCAGACCCCCAATAGCTGGGGTCACACACCAGACAATCTGATAGTCTGGTTTAAGGAGAAACTGGCAGGAAATGTCAGGACCTAAGTGTTCATAAGAGAAAGAAAAGATAAAGAGATGGGTACTTATAAAAGCCTAATATACTTGCTTGTCCCGTCGATCTTCTGATTCAAATGCCATCATCTTGGCCAGTACCCGAGCTTTCACAAGACTCAGCAGCAGAAGCTTGCTGGACAAGACTCTCAGGAATCCACCTCGGACCATTTTCATTTTCTGGGAAAACACAAACTGATCCTCTCCCCCCATATGAGGACAGGATCTGGGCCTTGCCACTGACCAGTCAAGGGATCCTTCCACATCACATAACCCTTCTGCTTCTGAGATGGATTTCAATGACGATCTGCAGCAGACCGTCCTTCAGCATCCAATGTTAGGAAATTTAAGATAAATAACACAAGGTTCAAATGATCTCAGGGAGTGCTATATTCCCCCTTTTTAGTTTTAATAAGGTAATCCTTAAAAGTACGGTTGGCGCGTTCCACAATACCTTGTCCTTGAGGATTATAAGGAATACCTGTAATTAGTTGTATATGGTAGGAGGCAGCAAAATCACAAAACTTACTGCTGGTATAGCAAGGGCCATTATCAGTTTTGATAACTTTAGGAGTTCCCAAGATGGAAAAACTTGCATAGCAATGGGCTAGAGTATGTCTGACTTGTTCTCCTGTCTGAGGAGTAGCTAAAATAAATCCAGAACAAGTATCGATAGTAACATGCACATACTTTAGTGTCCCAAACTCTGGAATGCGTGTCATGTTCATTTGCCAGACATGATTGGGCAACAGTCCTAGGGGATTTACACCATAATGGGGAACTGGCAAAAATTGAGGGCACACTGAGCATTGCTTCACGATGGTTCTGGCTTGTTCCTTAATCAGACTAAAGCGCAAATGCAGCGTGTTAGAATTCAAGTGAAATCTAGCATGTGCCTTTTGAGCTTCTTCAAGAGCTGAGGCCACGAATTTGGTGGCTGAATCTGCAGCTGCAATTCCTGATGTCAAGGGCCCAGGCAAACCTGAATGGGCTCAAATATGAGTCACAAAGAATTTATCTTTGTGGGCCCAAATACAGGCCTGAATTTTTGCAAATAGAGATGCTGCTGTAGAGTGGGAAGAAATTTGGCCCGCAGTCTCCAGCACAGGAAGGGAATGGGCAACATACCCACTATCAGAATGCAAGTTAAAGGGCTGCATGGAAAATGTTTGAAAGACTGCAACAACGGCCACCAATTCTACAACCTGTGCAGAGACAAAAGATGTGGGGATGGTGGAAACCTGGCCATCTACTACAAAAGCTGCCTGACCATTAGACGATCCATCAGTAAAAACAGTTAAAGCTTCTGGCAATGGTTGAAGACAGGTTACAAGCGGAAAAACAACAGGATGCAAAATAAAAAACTGTACAATGGGGTCCTTGAGCTAGTGGTTGTCAAAATTAACATTTAAAGTGTTCAAAAGTATTGCCCACGTCTCTTTCATATTCTGCAACCACAAAAGTTGCTTCTTAGTGTATGAAACAATAATGGTATCTGGGACCTTCTCAAAATGTCTTAGGCTGCTCTTAGCAGCCTTCTGTATCAACTCTGCTATGGCCAAATAGTAAGGCACAATTGTCTTAGCAGGAGAGACATGCAAATGTTCCCACAAAATAGGTCCCTGCTGATAAAATACTCCTGTAGGTCTATATGAGGATGCTATAACAATAAATAAAAGTGGGGTACTGTAATCAGTCCTGATCAAATGAGATTGTTCAATGGCTATCTCAACCTTGCATAGGGTGTGACGTCCCTCCATAGTCAGCACCGTAGGGGTTGTTGGAGAGGAGCCACCTTTTAAGATATCAAACAAAGGTTTCAAATCAGGATTAGTGAGTTTCAAACTGGGTCTCATCCAATTTATATCCCCTAACAATTTTTGAAAGTCATTATGAGTTTGCAACTTTTCTGTGGCTATGGAAATTTTGGGGGGTTTAATACAATTCTGAAAAAGTTGAAATCCCAAATAATTAAATGGAGAAACAAGTTGTATTTTGTCTGGGGCTATGCTAATCCTGCTTTTTCTAACTCTTGCTGTAACTTAAAAACAGGATTGCAACACCTGAGTAGATAGAGCTGCCAGTAAAATATCATCCATATAATGAATAATCATCACAGAGGGAAAGCTGGTGCGCACCGGTTTTAAGGCGGCAGCCACATAAATCTGATACATAGTAGGACTATTAGCCATTCCTTGGGGTAAAAATTTCCATTGGTACCATTCAAACGGTTCTTGCAAATTAACAGAGGGCACACTGAAAGTAAAACAAGGTGAATCCTCTGGATGAAGGGGAATGGAAAAAAAAAATCCTTTAAATCAATCACAACAATGTTAAAGTCTTTTGGAATGACGGAAGGCAGTGGTAATCCTGGCTGCTGTGATCCCATTATCTCCATGGTAGCACTCACTGCTCTGAGATCCTGTAAAAGTCTTCACTTCCCTGATTTCTTTTTAATCATGAAAATAGGTGTATTCCATGGTGACATGGAAGGGACAATATGTCCAGCAGCTAGCTGTTCTTGAACTATTTCCTTAACGGCGGCTATTTTTTCTGTAGAAAGGGGCCATTGGTCAATCCAAACGAGTTGAGAACTTTTCCATGTAATCTTCTGTGGAGTAACATCAGCCGCCACCAGAATGGCCCCTAGGGAAAATGCCCTAGCCCTTTCTTATCCTTCTTATATTCCACGGAGATTGGTTGAGTAATTCCTTGCAGCTTTCTCCCTATACCTTTCCCAGGAATGTAGCCGTACCTCTCCATCTGCTGCATAGCTAATTCCTGACCAGATACTAATACTGCCCCCATCTGTTGCAAAACATCCCTCCCCCATAGATTAACTGGCAGACCTGGTAGTACATAGGGAGTAACATGGCCACCATTTTCCTTCCTTATCCCTCCAGGCTAATGGTCTGGAGCTAACTAGGGGGCTTTGGGGAATCCCCAATCCTTGAAGAATGGTCATGGTGGGTGTAACAGGCCAACCTGGGGGCCAATATTTCTGTGAAATAAGAGTGGTGTCGGCACCAGTGTCTAGAAGCCCAGTAAATTTCTTTCCTTCTATACTCAACTTCAAAATAGGGTGGTCTGCCATATCAGCGACCCAATAAACAGAGGCTTCACCACTGGAACGAAACCCTGCTTTCTTCTGTCCAAGCCTGCAAGCATTATCTGACTTCACTGTGGGGAGCAGCACTAACTGTGCTATTTGTGCCCCCTGGGGCAAAACTGCAACTCCAGCATGAACACTGGCTAAAACTTTAATTTCCCCTGTATAGTCTGCATCAACCACTCCTGGGGTAATATGAACTCCTTTCAAGACCGTGCTGCTACGTCCCAGCAGAAGCCCTACAGTGTTGGGGGTAGTGGTCCATAAATTCCTGTAGGAATAGCCTGTACCCCCATTTGGGGTGTCAATACTGTGTAGGAAGTGGTGTGGAGGTCCCATCCTCCTCTCCCTGGGCTCCCTCAGACAAGATCATGAATGGCCTTTGTCCCTGAGGAACAAACTGAATCGCTGCCCCATACATTGGTGCTTGCGGGGCCCGGGGCTGGCCCCTGCTCCCGTTTCCCGGCACAGATGGCTGCCTGGAGATGTCTATATTGGACCTGCATTCATTTGCCCAATGTTTCCCATGTTGTCATTGAGGGCAAACCCCTGGGGACTCCCTGTCCATTTTGACAGGAGACTGTGCACAACCTTGGAGTGGGCAGTTCCAGCGGATATGTCCTAGCCGGCCGCACTTGAAACATACTTGTTTTGGGCGAGCTTTCAAGCCTATGGTTGTGCCACCACGCAGTGCCTCTGCAATGGCTGCACCCATTATCTGTCCTTCCCCGATGTCCTTACAAAGTTTAAGATATGTGTTAAGGGGCTTATGCTTCCAAGGTCTAATTGCTTCCTGGCACCATTTGTTGGCATTTTCATATGCTAGTTGCTTTACAAAATGCATGGCTTGATCTACATCACTGAATACCCTACCTGCAGTTACCAGTAGGCGATCTACAAATGCCTGATAAGGCTCGTCCGGGCCTTGGACAATTTTAGAGATGTACATGTGGTGAGCCCTTTGGTGATGAAGACTTCCAGGCCCTTACTGCAGCAGCAGCGGTCTGTGCATAAATCCCTGGGTCATAATTAATCTGATTCTGTACATTAGCAAAATTCCCCTCTCCTGTCAACATATCATGATTTCTCTCAGGAAGGCCTGCCTGGGCATTTTGCTGTGCTGTGTCAAGGCAAAGCTCATAGAACTCGGATTTCCACATTAGAAAATCGCCCCCATCCAGAGTTGCCTTACAGAGCTGCTTCCAATCGGCCACGGTCAAATTGGTAGGTGCCAAGGCTTCAATTATGGAAAAGGTAAAGGGGGCTGATGGGCCATATGTGGCAACAGCGTCCCTCAGACTCTTTATGTCCTTAAAGGACAGTGCCAGGTGCTGTCTAATCCTCTGCCCCTGTTGATCTTTTACCTCAACTACTGGGAAGGCAAAGCGCCTAGCAAGGGCAGCTGCCTCAGGGTCTCCCTGCTCCTGTGCTTGCTGTACCGCACGTCCCACAGCTGAAAGAGAAGTTGAAAGTGAGGGTCCAGTGCAAGCCCCAACAGTGCATCCACTCTGTTCCTGCCTCAACTGAAGGGAGAGGTGCTGAAGTTGTTCCTGTAAATCTTTTACAACTGTGCTCAGATATGATGGCACCAATGGCTCAGGCGGTGCAGAGGGCTCTGTGCCTGTCCAAGAGAGATTTTTGCTTGGCACATTCTCTACAGGTGGAGGATCCTCGACAAACTCACTTCCATCCTTTTCCTCCTCAGCCTCTTCAGAAGAGGACCGCGAATCGTCTTCGTGCACATTCTCCAGACTTTGTCTTGTCTGGGGTTCCTTCTCCTTTTTACCCTGGTTTGCAGTTCTCTCCTACCTCTAACGGACAATTTCTTAAGGCGGGCTTCCACCACTGCTTGGCGGGATGACAAAGCAACATTTAGCAAGTGCCAGAGAAAAAAGGGTGACTACAATGAGAGCAAACCATGGGAATAATTCATAGACAGTTTCAAAAAAACTCTGCAAGGCCTTAAGCTTAATGTTGGTGTCTTGTGACTGGAGCAGATCTCAGATTCCCTTAATTACTGAAGAATGGATTTTGCTGAAATGCGTATTGAAATATGTGTTTTACTAACATGCTGTTATAACCCTAAACTGTGGATAATCTCTTGTAAGAAGCTGAACTATTCTTTGTAGCAGCCCTGACCCAGTGGTGCTGAAAACCACAGCGGCAGATGTTAACTCCCCTATCTCAACTCTGAGGGTCTTTGAACTCCCCTATCTCAACTCTGAGGGTCTTTGTGAAAAGGAATATTTAGGGTCAAAAGTTTTGAAGAAGGCTTCAAAGTACAGAGGGGTTTAATTTACTTTCTTGCTTTCTGTAACTTGTTTGCGATTAGGCCAACAGCTGTTGCAAAAACCTTAACTTGCAGCTGCATCTGGATTAAGCCTTGAGCCCAAGATAAATAGGATGCAGCTGACCCCTTCCCGAGAACTGCAACAATTTCAAAAGGTTAGCTAGATATCAGAAAGGAGAGGCATGATAAGGAACTAAGAAAGGCATCTCATGAAAGAACTAAGAAATGCATCTCACGACCGGGAGGAGAAGCACGATAAAGAACTGAGAGACAAGCGGAAAGCCCCTGACCGTATTGGCCCCCTCCCTGCCTGTGATTTTAGCCTTTAAAAAGAAGGCAGTAAAATGACTAGAGGTCGGTGTGCCCAGTCTCCTGCGTGAGGAACTGGCCCCGGCCCCAGCGCACTGGTGAACAAATAAAGCCTCCTGCTTTTGCATCAAGTCTCGTCTTCGGTGGTCATTGGGGAAAACACACTCTCTCGAGACAGATGGTAAGGTTTTCCCTTTTGGGGTGCCTTACATTTTGGGGGCTCGTCCGGGATTTGTGTGGGGCCCCCTGACCCCCGAATTCAAACTTGGAGGTAAGTAGGCGCCTTATGTTCTGTCTCTGTCTTGTCTGTGCATCCCTTCTGGAGCTGCAGCAATTTCTGTATACGACCGTTCTCCAATTCGTGAGAATTGTGAACAGTGGTCGGCAGACGTGCCTGGGGGACCACAGGTCGTGGCCCTGGAGGACGCTCCAGGGTGAGAGGAGTGCCAAGGACGCTTGGCAGACTCCCATGGTGATGATCCCCATCTGTATGTGAGAGTGACCAAGCCTCTGCATCTGTATGTCTGGTTGAGACTGGTCACGTCTTTAGGGGGCCGAAGCCATCTGATGTGTTTCTTCTGTTGTGGAATAAACGTTGGGGACGCACCTGTTTGTGTGTTTTGTTAATTGTCTTTTTGAGTGTTATTGTGACGATAACGATGGGACAGACTGTAACAACACCTCTTAGCTTGACTCTTGACCATTGGACTGAAGTTAAGGATAGGGCTCACAATCTCTCCCTCCAGGTTAAAAAGATCTTGGCAGACTTTCTGCTCTGCGGAATGGCCCACTTTCAATGTGGACTGACCGAAAAAAAAAAAGGCTGTTATAATCCTGATATTATGCAAGCAGTTAAAAAGGTGTAAGAAAAGGACCGGTCCGAGTGAAAGCTGGCTTGTTTGGATTGCTTGGTGATTGTTTAATAGTTTGTGTGACTATTGTTAAGGGTGCTTTGTGGACTGTGTTGGTAGTAATGTGGGTATATACATTAAACCTTTCTTTTATTAAAGTCTACTTTTTCTAACAGCCCTGCTCTCATCTTGATAAATTCCGTTTTTATTCTTAAACTGAATGTATGTGTGAAAAATCTCTCTCTCCTGAAAGAATATCTAGCAGAACCGGGCTGGACCAGACTCCTCCGCTGCTCCCTACAGGAGAGAGGTTTGACTTTGTTAACCCTTTCTAGCCCGAGAGATTTTTCTCTTTCTTTCCCTCTGTTGAATTAAGGCTCGTTTGTTAAACTCAGTTGGACCTTTAAGTTCTTCAAAGCTTTAAACTAAGCCTTCTGACTTTGGGATGTCCAGCAGGATCCCTGGACCTCTCAAAGACAGAGGCAAAATTTGGATAATTTAGTTATAATGTGGCAGTATTATACAACTATGTCAAGTTTGTTGCTTCATATGTTCTATTAAAGTAAATTCTTAGACAGCCTCCTAAGACAACAGCCAAACTGGAGTTCTTCATATCCTTGACTTCAATAAAACAGAAGATAAGAGGATGCTCCAGGTCCTAAAAAGGAGGGGTATGCTTGGAGCCTGGGCTTTGAAGAGTTTGGGACTATGTCCCTGCCTTTGTGATTCTTAAGAAGGGGAAAGTTCCCAAATTAGCTGAAAGGAGGTAACTGCTTCTGGTTCCCAAGTGGGTTTACATTTTAAAATGTTTTCATGGATTGGCTATGGATAAAAGATAATTGAAAACTACCTACAGCAATTGTGTTTAAAATTTAACCTGCTTTTATTTAAAAAAATGTTTTAGTTTGGAGTTTTAAATGTTTCAGAATGTAGATCCAGAGAATTGCCAGATAGAAACTGGTTATAAGCCTGAGAATGTGTTCTTGGTGAGGAGGTTATAAAAAGAGAATTATTGAAAACAACATTGGTTTTAAAATATTTTGTCCTACAGGAGTATGGCTATCAAAAGGTGTAAAAAGAAAAATAAAGCAAAAAGGTTTAAGCTGTTAGAGTGCTGGTATAATGTTAGTATGTTAGAATATTAAAAATATTAGCGTTAGGCGATATTAGACACATTAGAGTACTTCGCTAGGTCAGGAGGTGCCTAAACTGTGGAAAAATTCCACTTTAGAAATAAATCTGTCTCCCTTGTTGCTTTGTAACCTTATCTATCAGCTAACCCGGGTGCAGGAAAGCAGGGGCACAGTTCCCCAGTCTGGTCCCAGGGACTGAAGGAGCCATAAAGATAAGGGTGCCAGGATTGGATGAGCCGTAAAAATAAGTGTAGGCGCGTAAACAATAAGTGTGAAAATGTAAATAATGAGTGTGAGAACAGAATAGGCTGCTTGCACCCGGGAGCCACATAAGTCTAAATTTGTTACTTTTGAGTTGACTTTGATATATGTTACAGCCGAAACAGGGTATATAACCCCCAGCCTTATGTTGGGTCAGGGTCCGATCCACTTGGCTGGCCTGTGTGCCCCAAGTACAATCTGACCCCAGCATGCTGGCACAATAAACTCTGTTTGCTTTTTGCATTACCAGCGAGGCTCTTTGTCGTTTTCTGGGGGTTGGCTAGCTTGCACCCTAACGTCCTGGGGAAGCTCTGACCCGGACTCTAACAAAGCATGTTAAAAAAGAAGTAAAAAAAAAGGGGGGGTCATGAAATTTCAGAAATAAAAGATGTTGCTACATTGTTTAAGTATTTAACATTAATATCTAATGTATGCTGACATTTGAATTTGTTGCAAAATGCCTCTGCAGTGTACATGTGTGAAAGTACTCCTGAATATTTGACAATAGAAGTTTCAAGTTATGAGGACTGTTAATGGAAACAAATTGGTAACTTTGTCAATTGTCTATCCAGCCTCATTTCAATAACCTCTGTTGTTATTCCAACCTTTGAATTTGCTAAATTCTTAGAAGCAATGTGATGATATTGTGCACTAATTCCTGTGTTTAAGGTTATATCTGCCTTTGGTGACTGACCAAAGAAATACACATTTCGTGTCTCAAAAAGATAGAGAAATGGGAACTAACAGACCAAGAAAAGGCATCTGCTGGAGGAACAAATTGTTGGTATACTCCCTCTTGTTGTTATTATACTTCAACAAAGAAAAGGCTTTCAAGTGCCAGGCTGTACATCGAACACCTGATGATTCTACCTTCTATCAGGAACCTTTAGATGGACCACCCCACTGTTGCTGTTACTCAACTGCGCCCCCTTTCAGCAGGAAGTAGCCAAGAGCAGACAACTGCGTCCCCTTTCCTTAAAAGCAGCTGGGGTCCAGTCCTCTGTTTGAAATATAAGAGCCAGATGGAATGATAGGTAGTTAGGGTCTCTGGTTCCTGGTAGAACTGTCTTAGATACATGTAACCTCTTGACACTAAAAGATTCTTGAAGGTTAGTATTTTCAACGATGCTTGTATATTGTTAATTGTATTAATAAGTGTGTTACTAAATCAGATATTTAATTAGTTACTAAAAAAAAGGAGTAATCAAGAACCTGGATGTTCTCTGCCTTTTGTGATTCTGCCTTGATGGCTTGGCTGGGGGCTGTGTGAACTCCAGGCCTGACAGTCTACGTGACACCCGGCAGGACACCTGATAGGTCACGTAGGCAGACCACTCCTCAAGGAGGTATCTGGTATTTGATAGGATTCACCACCGTACAGTTCATTGATTTGTACTTTTTAAAAGTTGCTTGTTTCAAGCCCACCAATGGAGGCCTGCTGAATCATGACTGTGTAGTTACTAGCCTGAAACGTATAGAAACTGGAGGGCTTGGGCGCTCTCTCTCTCTCTCTCTCTCTCTGGCTCGTGCGCACGCTTTTTTTGCCATGGTTAACTACCCTTATTTCTGCTCTTCTAGGACTCCTCTTTTTAATGCTTTTGATTTTTGACCCCTTATTCTCAATCATTTAGCCACTTTCATTAGAAAAAGAATTAGTACAAAAGAATTAGTAAAAAGAATTATATTTAGGGTCAAAAGTTTTGAAGAAGGCTTCAAAGTACAGAGGGGTTTAATTTACTTTCTTGCTTTCTGTAACTTGTTTGCGATTAGGCCAACAGCTGTTGCAAAAACCTTAACTTGCAGCTGCATCTGGATTAAGCCTTGAGCCCAAGATAAATAGGATGCAGCTGACCCCTTCCCGAGAACTGCAACAATTTCAAAAGGTTAGCTAGATATCAGAAAGGAGAGGCATGATAAGGAACTAAGAAAGGCATCTCATGAAAGAACTAAGAAATGCATCTCACGACCGGGAGGAGAAGCACGATAAAGAACTGAGAGACAAGCGGAAAGCCCCTGACCGTATTGGCCCCCTCCCTGCCTGTGATTTTAGCCTTTAAAAAGAAGGCAGTAAAATGACTAGAGGTCGGTGTGCCCAGTCTCCTGCGTGAGGAACTGGCCCCGGCCCCAGCGCACTGGTGAACAAATAAAGCCTCCTGCTTTTGCATCAAGTCTCGTCTTCGGTGGTCATTGGGGAAAACACACTCTCTCGAGACAGATGGTAAGGTTTTCCCTTTTGGGGTGCCTTACATTTGAACTCCCCTATCTCAACTCTGAGGGTCTTTGAACTCCCCTATCTCAACTCTGAGGGTCTTTGTAACTTCCCTACCTCAACTCTTCTACTTTGCCCTCCCCAAATGAAAGAACTGTATAAAATCCTGCGAAGAAGTCAAGCTCTCACTATACGCAGATGATATGATTCTTTATGTAGAAGAGCCAAGAGACTCAATACAGAGACTGCTAGAACTTGTACGAGAGTTTGGTAGAGTGGCAGGGTACAAAATTAATGAACAAAAATCAACAGCCATAGTGTATGCGAACAGCCCCAAGATGGAAAAAGACTTAACCAGCAAGGTACCATTCAAAATAACAGAGAAAAGTATGAAATATCTGGGAATAAATCTAACCAAAAATGTAGAAGACTTATTTGAAGAAAACTACAAACTGCTTAAAAAAGAAATTGAACAAGACCTCAAAAGATGGAGTAACATCCCATGCTCCTGGATAGGTAAAATCAATATCATTAAAAGATCTGATCTTAGTGTATGGTGAGAGATGTGGATCTATTTTTTTGTTTCTGCAGGCTATCAACCAGTTGTCCCAGCAGCATTTATTGAACAGACCTTCCCATTTGCCTGGGTTGTCGTTTGTCTTTTTGTCAAAGATTATTTGGCTGTATCTGTGTGGGTTTCAAGAAAGCTATGGTTCATCTACTCCATGGAATACTACTCAGCTATTAAAAAAAACAAAATGCAGTTCTTTGTGGCCAAATGGGCCAAACTGGAAACCATAATGCTAAGGGAAATGAGCCAATCCCAAAAGGTTAAATACCACATGTTTGCCTTAATTTAAGATGATATGATGTTATGTATAACATGTTATGTTTTGAATGTTATATGTTGTGTATAAACTAAGATTGAAGTATAGGTGAGGTGGTCACAGAAGGTGGCTGGGAACCCGCATTTACTTTTAACATATTGGTTACTCATTACTATGTCAATTAATTCCATAATGATGTAAATTTTTGCTGTTGGTATGTTGGAGCTTTCAATTGACTGGGATGATACTCTGCTGGCTCTGTCATCAGACCAGAGAGGGTATACCTAAGAAGCCGTTGAACTTGACGGGACAATAAGATGCTGGACTCTATGTTTGGTGTATGCTTGCATTGGGGAAATCTCAACTGAACTTGAGCTGTGGTTATGCAACAAGGTGGAGGAATCCACCATGGTGGGAGGGTTTGGGGAGGGGTGGGGAGAACCCAAGTATCTATGTAACTGTGTCACATAATACAATGTAATTACTGAAGTTAAATAATAAATAATTAAAAAAAAATCCTGCTTGAAATTTGCTTCGAGGCTCTTGGTTCTTGGTAGCCTTGATCCCACACGCGTGTGAATAAAACTTTCTTTTGCCTCAGTGAGATTCATCTGTTTATTGCCGTGACAGCCGGTAACATTACCTGCATTTTAGAGTTTTCTTGCCCCATGATAAATTTTACCTATGCCCCTGCAAAATTTTTAAAACCTGCCTGTAGATTTCAGGGGTCCCTCAGATTGTCCCTTGTGCCCCAAGATGGGGATAAGGTCTGGGGATGAATTTATTTTTGCCCCCCTAAAGTTAAATCATACACTTGCCTCCAGATTTCTGGGAGAACTCAGATTGTCCCTCATGCCCCAAGACGGGGAGAAGGTCTGGGGATGAGATTAATTATGCCCCTCCAGAGTTCCAGGGGTCCCTCAGATTGTGCCTCATGCCCTAACACAGGGAGAGGGTCTGGGGATTAAATCAATTATGCCCCTGCAAAATTCCTAAATTCTAAACTTACCTTTGTAGGTCCCGGGGTCCCTCAGATGTCCTTTGCGCTGTGCCCCATGATACAGCGCCATTTGCTGCAGCCAGCAGAGCTGGCAACGTGGGCACGGAGAAGGTCCGGGGGTCAGGCAAAGATCCGGGAGTCAGACGAAGGTCTGGGGGTCAGGCGAAGGTTGGGGGGTCAAGCACCAGCACAGGGAGACCAGTAATGGTAGGAGAAGAAGTCTCTCAAGCCTCTTTATTACCCTTATATATACTCTTTCCCCTCAGCCCATTAGGGCGCCACTAAGGCGCCAATGAGTCTGATTAGACCAGGTGATAAAGCCGCAGGCCCAATTCCTGAGTGCTCCGCTTAAGGAGTGTTAATTAGCTCATTAGCCCACAACACTATCTTTGGATTATTAACTTCACATATTCTCAGGCCTAGAAACAGCTTTACGGAAAACCCAGTTTGCCGCTTCTCTTCTAGTGCCAGTAGAGTGCACTGTGTTGAAATGAAGCATGTTGAGAACGCCATGCAAAACAAGCTAGTAGATTCTCACTCTGTGCTGAGACTCCACATCCAGAGTGAACCTAAGTGCCCATTTTCAACTCACCCTGAGAACAATTTATCTGGCACCACATACTGCTGAATGTGCATGTGGCACCTTTGGAGCTGAGCGTGTTGGTGAAGCTATAGTGCTGAAGGAGCAGCACAGGGGTGCCTGTGGCAGGACTTCCCCGTTTTGTCACTACACACACCACCAGCATTATGAGCACATCTCCTGGAAACCCTGTTTTGTCATTTGTCCTCTAATTCCCACAGAGCGTATTGTATTGAAATGCGGCATGTAGAGCACTCTGCATAAAACACGGTTATAGATTTTTATTTAAGGTACTGAAAACTCCACATCCAGTGCTAACTTCAGCACCCAACCAATTTACAGCCACCATTGAAAACAATTGCTCTAGAACCACATTTTCCTGAAATTATATGTGACACCTAAGTGAACTCAGTGTGTTGGTAATGGCACAGTCCTGAAGAACCAGAACAGGTGATCCAGTGACAATAGTGCTGCATTTTGGTCACTAACTTCATATACCATCAGGTTTACAAGTAACTATCTCAGAAACCTAGTTTTGTCACTTTTCATCTAATGCCCATAGAATGCACTGTATAGACATGAATCATGTTGAGCACCGAACAAAAATCATGGCTGTAGATTCTCACTCAATGCACTAAGAAGTCTACATCCAGAGAGAACTTCACCACCCAAGCTATTGTAAGCACTTTTGAAAACTCCTGTTCTGGCACCACATCCTGCTGAATGTGCATGAGCACACTACTAAGTGTGTTATTGAATGGCCTGATAGTCTCGATAACTTAGCACAGTTGTTGCAGTGGCAGAACTACTCCATTGGGCTCATGAACTTCACATATAGTCAGCAATACAAGCAGTTCTCCAAGAAATTCAATTTTGTTACTTTTCATTTAATGCATATAGAGCACACTGTATTGAAATGAAATATGTAAACACCACACACCAAACCAGGGCATATGTTCTTATTCAATGTGAACAAATCCACATCGAGAGAACTTCAGCACCCAAGTGATATTCAGCTGCCATTGAAAACAGCTGACATCAGGTAATGCTTAATGTGCATGTACCCCTAAGCAGCTCTTGTTTTATTGAATTGCATAGTCCATAATGAGCAGCACAGGTTTTCCTGAGGGCAGAACTACTGCATTTGTGTTACTAACTTCACGTATAATCAGCGTTACAAGTAGCTTTTATGGAAACCAGCTTTGCCATTCTGTGTCTAATGGCTGTAGAGCTCACTGTATTGAAATAAAGCATGTTAAACACCCCACAAAAATACTATTTTGTAGTTTCTAGCTTAAAGCCTAAGAACTCCATGTTTAAAGAGAAATTCAGGGCCCAAGAGATTTTCAGTTACCACACAATGTTTTCTGTGCTTGTGACCCCTAGGAAACTTAGCATGTTGGTGAATGGTATAGTCCCCAAGGAGCAGCACAGGTGTTCCAGTGGCAGAACTACTCCATTGTGTCACTAATATCACATACCAGCAGGATTATGAGCAGGTATCGTGGAAACCCAGTTTTGTAACTTTTCGTCTAATGCCCATAGGGCAAACTGCATTGAATTAAAGCATTTTGAAAAGCCCACATAAACCAAGTGTGTACACTCTCACTCAATGCTCTAACAACTCCACATTCAGGAAGAACTTTAGTGCTGAAATGATTTTCACCCACCATTGAAAATAAGTGCTCTGGTGCCACATACTGCTGAATGTGCATGTGGCACATATGGAATTCAGTGTATTGGTGAATATCATTGCTCTGAATGAGAAGCACAGGTGTTATAGTGGCAAAACTACTGCATTTGGATCATTAACTGCACATATCATCAGGCTTTCTAGCAGCTACCCCAGAAACACAGTTTTGTCATTTTTTGACCAATGCCTGTTGAGCACATTCAATTGAAATAAAGCATGTTGAACATCTCACACCAAAGTAGGTTCTAGATTGTCTCTCAATATGGTAAGAACTCCACATTCAGAATGAACTTCAGCACTTATGCAATTTTCAATTAGCAATGAAAGGAACTGCTCTGGAACCCCATACTGCTGAATGTGCATATGACAACTGGGGAACTCAGTGTATGGTGAATGGCATACTCCTGGAGGAGCAGCATAGGTGTTCCAGTGGCCAAACTACTCCATTTGGGTCACTAACTTCACATATCATCACAATTACAAGGGGATCTTTGGAAAACCAATATGACATTTCCTTCTGATCTCCATACAGAACATTTTATTGAAATGAAACATGTTGAGCACTGCACTGCCAGAGTCCTGCTTCAGCCTGGGTTCGGAACTCGCAAAGGGTGCGTGGAAGAAGCACAGAAAGAATAAAGAAAGAGACGGACCACTAGGATTCCTTGATCATAATGGACAATGCGAGAAAGCTGTCAGCTTTATTTATACAGAAACAGTTAAACTCTGGCTCAGACTCTTTACGTCATAGTCAAGTGGGTGTTTCTAAGGATAATTCTGCCATTTGCTTTACCTAAAAACAATAGAAGTTCCTACTACAATTCTTACTTTACAACTTAATCTTGTAGCACAAAGGAGAACCTAAAGATCAAGGAAAGAATGAGACCCTAAATATAGGCCCCTTGATTAGCATAAGGTCAGTGGAGACAGCCAAGACAGTAGGAATAATAGAAGACCCTTTTGTAAGACATTATTATTAACATTAACCTCCAAGCTCACATTGCGTAAAAAGCCAGCCTCACAGTAGCAAACAATACCTGGATGGATTAGAATTCTTCCGCAGGGTGGTCCAGTATCCATGCAAAGGAAGGTGGAGCTGCATTCAGGTGGTTGTAGAGGCATCCGCCCCAGCCCTGCCGTACAGTGGGAAGTTCCTTGCAGCCCTGCCTACAATGGAACAATACTCTTCACACCATCCTGTCCCCCACATCCACTGCATGAAACCCAACACTGCACACAAAACAAGGATGTAGATTCTCACTCAACGTGCTAAGAACTCCACGTCCTGAGAGAAGCTCAGCGACCAATCGCTTTTCAGCTACCATTGGAAATAACATTTCTGCATCCACATACTGCTGTGTATGTATGTGACAGCTAGGGATCTCAGTATGTTGGTGAATTTCATAGTCCCAAAGGAGCAGAACAGGTGTTCCAGTGGCAAAAATACTCCCTTTTGGTCACTGACTTCACATACCACCAGGCTTACAAGCAGATCTCCCATAAACCGAGTTTTGTCATTTTTCTTCTAATGAGAGGCAACAAGCTAGGTTGCAGATTCACACTCAACATGGTGAAAACTCCACATCTAGAGAAAACTTGCCAGCCCAAGTGATTTTCAGCTCCCATTGAAAACAACTGCTCTGGCACCACATTCGGCTGAATTGGTATGTAGCATCTGGGGAAGTCATTGTGTTGGAGAATGTCATATTCCCAAGAAAGCAGATGTTCCAGGGGTTCAACTATGTTATTTAGGTCACTAATTTCACATACTATCAGGCCTACAAGCAGCTATCCCAGAACACCAGTTTTTTCAGTTTGCCTCTAATGGCCTTGAGTACTTTTTTGAGTATTTATTGAATAGCATTTTGAGAACTGCATACCAAAAACAAACAAACAAAAAGAAAGGTTGTAGATGCTCAATTAACCTGCTAAGAACTCCGCATCTAGAAAGGAATTCATTGACCAATCATTTTTTTTTCACCTACCATTGAAAATAATTTCTCTGCAAAGCACAATGTTGAATGTATGTGTTATACCTAGGTACACAGTGTCGCTGTCCCACAGTGATGGACTTGGTACACGGAGCCAATAGTAACATGTGTGTACCCTGACTGATGGTCAAAAGTTGAAGTTTATTAGTGGCATCAGACTTTATACACTGAAGGCCACATGGGATATGGGAGGAAGTATCGAGCTTATCAACAGACTCACACAGTATGTTGGAGAATGGCATAATCTTGAAGTAGCAGGACAGTTGTTTCCTTGGGCTCATGCAGAAGGTGTGGAGGACATGGAGGTGTGAGGAGAGCCTCTCCCCTATAGGCAAGACTGTGAGGAACTCCCTCCTGCAAGGCAAGGCTATGTGGACCTCTCTGCAGCTACCTCAAGGCAGTTCCACCTCCCTTTGCATGGACATTAGGCCACCCCGCTGAGAATTTTACAATCTATTGAGGCAATGTTTTTTGCTGCCTTGATTTGGTTTTTACAATCAAGAAGAGCTTGGAAGTTGTTGTTGCTGATACATCTTTAAAAGGGCCTTTGGCAGTTCATGCTGTCTAGGCTGCCCTGTTGAAAATCCTTGCTCTTTAGGTCCCTCCTTCTGTGATGTATTTACTCCTTTAACTGATTCAAGATTAAGCTGTAGAATGAGGAATGTGTTGCTGATTGAAATGTGCCATTGATTGAGTACTTCCTGACCACAGGCTGAGCGTGGATAATGTCCTGCTTTAAGGTGAAATAAATGGCAGAATCATCCTTGAAACACCTACTTGACCATGAAGTAAAAAGCCTGTGAAAGTGTTTGTGACTTCCTCTGTATAAATAAAGGGGGCAGCATTCTTGCATTGTCCATTATGATGATGAAATTGTGGTCTTTTGTCTCTTCTTTTCTCTTCATGCCTACTCCACAAACCCTTCTGGAGCTGGCCTCAGGCAAGTGATGTCCAATGTGAATTATCGATGAAGGTATGTCTTTTCTCTCTTACTCTTTGAGGTGCATATAGGATTTCAAACAGGGTGCTGATGGCATCCTGACAGAACATCAGTTTAGGAGGGGTGAATATTCAGAACTTATATTGAGAAGTTTTGTATCCTCTGCTCTGTAAAAATGGACCAGAACAATTCTAGTGAAAGAAGTTTATATACATATATTATTAAGCATACCTTACTGAGAAAAGGCATTAAAGTTAACAAGGAATAATTATTAGCAAGGAACAATTATTAGAATTTTTACTATTTGTACAAAAAGCCTATTGTGTCTTGAGGAGGGCACTTTAGACTTATACACCTTGGATCAGGTTGGAAATAATATGAAAACTGGTATCAGAATAATGGATGAGTGAGCATGCCATCTTCTACATATGACATATGGAATGTTTTGCTGCAGGCACTATATGTGGGTTTTAAGCCTTATCCTTCACCTTCAGCCCTGCCAAGAGAACGTACTCCCATTCTTGACCCTGAGAAAGGAGGCTTAGGCCTCAGTTATGGCTCTAGGGAAAATTTTCCTTCCTGAAAGTAATGTACCCTAAGCTACTCAGAAATGGGGTGGGAGAGCAGAGAAATCTGCCATCTCCTTAGAATGTGTGAGGAAAACATGAAATATAACCTGTCAGGAACATAACAGGTAACTCATAGACAACATACTCGAATCAGCATTAGACAATATTAAAACTACGACATATAAGGGGGAATCAAGCGTGATCCTGACAACCTCTTAACAGGAGGTCATATGCACAGAGCAGCGGGGGGGGGGGAGGGACACCAGAGTGGAGCAGGTGACCAGGAGGAGGCTTGTATCCCAACCCTGAAGACTCCTGGATCCTCACCAAGGACTATCAGTACAGGCACCAAGGACTACATCACAACTGCCAAGGAGATCATGGGGAATTGGAGTGCCTTTTTTGGGACCGAGAACTCTGAGACCACCCACCCCTGTTTGGATCTGACACATGGTATGGAAGAAGCCCAAATCCTTCCTCGCAGGATTCAAGGGTATCAGAACAACAGCCAGGAGCCCTGAGAGGTCTGCAAAAACAGAAGAACAGTAAACTTCCTTTGGGACTAGGGAGAGGTACTTTCTCTTCTCCTGACTTAGTTCCAACTTTGGATCCCCACCCTCTCTTGCAGTGACCATCAGGGTTGCCCCAGAGCTGCCCCCTAAACACACACACACACACACACACACACACACACACACACACACACACACAATTAGAATAGATAGACAGAGAACAGCAAGGAAAGCTTAGAACCAGACAGGAAACGGTCATTGTGGATTCACATATATCATACCAGGTAGGACACAAAGATTAGTTACTCCTCACTAGGGTATTGAAGATTGCTCTGCACACCCCTCCTAAAACTTCTGCACCTCAGTTGTTGACATATGCCTTGTTAGAGTTATAAGCCTGTTTAGACTATCCTAAAATCTGCCAAGTCCAGCAAAATTATGGTTCAACACTATAAACTGCTAAATGCTGAAATGTAAATTAGACACGAGACAGCTGAATAGTACCCTATAGCCATTTTAAAGTGTATAGAAGTCAGTTCTGTATATAAACTAAAATTGAAATGTGAATGAATTAGTCACAGGATGTGGTTAAGAACGTGCATTTTTTAGCATATTGGTTACTCAATACCATGTCAACTAATTCCATAATGTTGTAAATTATTGTTGATGTTATGTTGGGGCTTTTAATTGATCAGGATGATATTCTGCCAGCTCTGCCTCAGACCAGAAATGGTCTCCCCAAGCAACTGTTGAATTTATCTGGACAATAAGATGCTGGAATCTATGCTTGGTGTATGTTTGCAAAGAAAGAATCTTGACTGAATTTGAACTGTAATACTGCAACAAGGTGGAGGAATCCACCATGGGGGAGGGCATGGGGAGGGGTTGCGGGAATCCCATAGCCTGTGAAACTGTGTCACATAATGCAATGTAATTTAAAAAATTCATAAAAATGATCAGGAGGGTTTGAGAGATGAGGAAGATCTTTTAATACTAGAAATATTTGAACAAGGAGTTACAGATTGCGTAAAGGTGCAAGTGGTTGAATTACATGATAAATGGTCTCCTGCTGTTGACAAGCATTTTGTTAAGGCATATGAACCCTTTCCAGCCTAATCCAGCGAAGAATGACTTTAGAAGAGCAAAAAAGCAGGCACATAAAAAAGGTGATTTTTTTTCTGTTTTCCTGTTGTTTATGAATGGGATAAATCTGAATGGGAACTGTTACATTATAAGCTTATTAAAGAACTAAAGCATGCTGCCTCTGACTACGGGTCAAGCTCCCCATGCACCATGACAATGGTGGAAGGACTAGCAGTAAAGTGGATTACTCCATATGATTGGTTTCAGGTTGCCAAGGTTTGCTTCACAGGAGGAAATTTCCTTCTACAGATAAAACAGGGCACTCATCTTGCCATTTCAGAACAACTTATTCTGCCTAAGGAGACATTACTTATCTCCTCCCTGGCATTAGGAGCATGGAAACACCTGCCATCTACAGATCAAAAGTCTTTAGGTTCTGTAAATGTTAAATAGAAGCCCAAGGAGGCTATTGAAGATTTTGTAGCTTGACTCACCAAAGCAGTGAGCTGGACAGTAATTAACAATACAGCTACAGATCTCATAGTTGATCAGTAAGCTTTTGAAAATGCCATCCCAACTTGGCAAACCTTACTTCAACCAGTGAGAAGGACAGGTTACTTGCCAGACTATGTCACAACTTGTGCTGAGGTAACTACATTTAGCATGCAAGGGTGAACTATTGCTGCAGTTCTTCAAGGTCAAACTGCCACTCAGATTTTTAAAAACATAGGAGGTAATCAAGGAAATCAAAAAAGAAACAATTGCTACTCATGTGGTGAAGTACGGCATTTTAGGCACAGTTGTCCCACCAGAAATTCCTCCCAAAATCCAAACAGGAAAAACCTATATGGACGCTTCAAAACCCAGTTTCCATCCTCCTCATACCATCTGTCCATAGAGTGAGTGTTAGATGATGACCACCGACCGCCTGCCCACTGATGTAATCATACTAGCAAATTGTTCAGAGTTATAATGGAAGCTTTATTGGAAAATCTGCTCCTGGACCCCCTTCGTGCAGAGGGGAAGGAAGAGGGAGGCGAAAAGGGCAGCTGAGATATGTGTTGAGCAGTTTTATACTCCTATAGACATGTGGGCGGGCAAAGGGGCTGTCTGTGCCCCAACTATGTAAGAAATGTCCATTCAGGTGTGCCATTGGTGAAGTGGAATCCTGCCAGGTCGGTGACGTAACTGGCTCCTGTGGTCCCTGCTGTTCTGGGCTAAAGCCTGGGAGACATGCCGGGTCCGGAGCAGACCAGCCCCTTGTCTCCAGCGCTCTGGGCAGCCATCAGTGAGAAGGGATTTCATTGGTAAAAGGATTGTTGGTCTAAATTCCACAAGAATGGAATAATTCTATCACCTTAAAGTCAATCTAATTTGAGTAATCGGCCTACACAGGGTTAGACACAGGGAAATGAGAGGTGGGCCCATTCCTGGGCCCCCCAAGTATGGGGACAGGTATGAATACAGTCTCTTAAGTGTACAAAACTAAAATGTTGACTGTCGCATTAAGCACTGGGTTAAAGCAACATAGACTTAAATGTTATAATTGTGGCAATTTGGGATGTATGTGGAAAGCTTGTAGGAAACACAACACCCCAAAATTTGGTGAACAAGTTATGGGTTATCTAAACACCTGTCATAACATGGGATCTTTCAAATATCCTGCTCACCTTGCAGGGTTTAAAACAACTGCTATTCAGAAGCAAATGAATGCTAACTGTTTTAATTCTGGGAAGCCCAGACACCTTCAAGAACAGTGTGGAACAGCATCTCTTTTGGCTGAAAAATATGGCACTAGTACTGCTAAGGATCACTGCCTTAAAATATGTCCTAAATGCCATAGAGGCATAATTGGACAAAAGTATGCAAATTTAAAATTGATCATAATGGCTGGGACCCGTGGTCAGGAAACTCCTGGCAGGGCCAGTCCAGGGTCCTGAACAATCAGAGGTTTACAAAACATCAATATCCTATTCAGTTTGTGCCTATACAAGAGTAACAGACTTAAAACCTGATACTGATGGTGGAAATGCTAATTGAAATTTGCTATCATTCTTGGCAATTAATTATACTACCTACTGCTCATACCCCAACTGGATGCTTATGGCAACAAGGGCCTTTAGAGTGACTACACCTTCCTTCCATCTATAAAAGGGTTATTACTCCTTATTGTGATTTGGTCTCCACGTTAATTAAGAGATGTCATAGGAATAAGGGGCTTTTTTGGTAAAGATGTAAATAAAATAATTATTCAACATATCTTTAAACAGTTTACTTATTTAATATCCAAGGATGAGACATGGCAAATAGTACTCTTAATCATTGTGGTCCAATTTCATACCACTTACCCCAAAATCCCCTTTTACATTTTGTTAAAAGTCATCCAGTTATAATTCAAAAGAATTGTTCCTTAAACCCTGTGCCCCAACCTGCTTCTTTAGCCTTCACAGATAGGTCATCTAACAGAATAGCTTCTCTAATCATAGATTTTGAAAAAAACATTTCCTTTAAGGCAGAGAAAAATTATGCCCAGCGAGTAGAGGTCTGTGTTGTTATTGAGTCATTTAAACATTTCATGCCCTACTGTGATTCCTTACAACCCCCAGGGGCAAGTCATAGTTAAGCTTTCTAACAACATGAACAGCAACAACAGAACACCGCATATCTAAATTGCAACAGGTTGAATTCAAACATTCCTCACCTCATCATATTTTAAATCATGCTTTTTTTGTGTGCTTAACCCTCTTATTTGGATCAACAATTATCCTCATTCTGGAGCCTCCCCTAAACCTCTAGTAAAATGGAAAGATATCCTTATGGGCTACTGGAAAGGACCCGATTTCCTCTTGAATTTTGCAGGAGGGTATGCTTGTGTTTTTCCATAGTGCTTGGGCTTGTTGACTTATATTTCAGACCGACTAATTAGACATTCTTGTCCAGTTTACATTTACACCCCATCCCTCACCATTTTGCAAAGGCAAGCAGTCTCTACAGAAGTCCCTCCTCCTGCCCAGCAACCTCAGGGTTAAACTCACTCTCTTCTTTCCAGCAGGTACTATCACTCCCCAGTCCTCCTCCCCATTTCTCTGTTAGGATACTCATCCCACAGCAGCAGTTTCTCCAGGAAATTTTACCTTTTTTCATTTGTCAAGCCCCCTCCCACAAACCCTTTTTAGCTGAGGGACAGGATAAGAGATAAACTAAACAGGGCCCTCAGAAGAATACATAGCTTCTTGCACTCTGTGAACAATGTTTGCACATAGTTAACATAACTCTTAATGTATGTTGAAGACATTCGTTCAAAAATGCAACATTTACATCAAAAAGTAACATTTTAACCAAAAACTAGTATAAAAGTAACATCTAATTCACTGTTAAAATTTTTCCAGGTATCGGATGCACCCATGTGCTTTCATCTGCTAGTCTTTATATTTAGATAAAGAATAAATGCAAGTATATACATATGTTATTGATGAAAATGATTATAAAGGAAAGATTTTGGATAAAAGAAAAAAGGGCATGGCTTGCAAACTATTCTATCCTACAGGAGAATGGCTATGTTAGACTGTAGCGCTGAGGAGGACAAAAATATTTACAGGATAAAGTTTGTTGAAGAAGGGCTGGGGAAGCCATGGAAGATGTGAAAGGAATACATCTTGAATGATTTATGTGCAGTATAGTTAATCAGAGTCTTCAAAGTGCTGTTTGCAGCGTTTTCTAAAATATTCATCATTGATGCATGGAATTAAGAACTGATCCTTTGTTATAGCAACAAAGTTTTAAAGAACATGTTATTATAACATCTTCTCTTCAACGTTATCTAAAATAATTAAAATTTCTAGGTAGCTCCAGTGAACTCCAGATCTGACTTTGTTAAAGTGTCTCAGAAGATTTTATATTGAGGTGATATTTGTGTTTTCTGCCTTTCCATATGTTTATATTGTTTAAGATTGACAAAATTCTGTACTTATTTTAACGCCAATAATTCAATCTATATTGTGTTTTATAAAGAGATTTTATTTCAACTAGATATTATAAGTCTTGGCATACTTGACAGGCATCTAAAAGCAAGTTTCATTTAGTAGAAACAATAACTGAGTAGGCTTTTGGATTATATTAAAGATACTGTCAGATACCAAATAGGGCAAATTTTGTCAAATCAAAATACTAAAACATATATATATATATATGTATATATATATATATGTATGTATATATATATATATATATATATATATATATGTATATATATGCGGAAGTCTAATTCAAAGTTATGTATTTCCAAAATTTCTAGCACAGGTAATTTTTTTTTAAGATTTATTTTATTTTATTACAAAGTCAGATATATATAGAGGAGGAGAGACAGAGAGGAAGACCTTCCATCTGATGAGTCACTCCCCAAGTGAGCCGCAATGTCCGGTGTGCTCCGATCTGAAGCCCTGAACCAGGAACCTCCTCCGGGTCTCCCAGGCTGGTGCAGGGTCCCAAAGCATTGGGCCATCCTCAACTGCTTTCCCAGGCCACAAGCAGAGAGCTGGATGGGAAGTGGAGCTGCCAGGATTAGAACCAGCACCCATATGGGATCCCAGGGCGCTGAAGGTGAGGACTTTAGCCACTAGGCCATGCTGCCGGGCCCGCACAGGTAATATTTAACAACAATGGAATGCAGGCCAAAAATCCAGAAAGCGATAAATGTTTGCAGTTTTGTAAATATGTCCAGGCTGTTAACTTCCTAGCACTTAGGCTAATTTATATTGCTAAGATAACTGAAATCAGGGTCTTCAGTAATGACCAATTTTTTCTTTTGGGTTTCAATTCAATTTATAATTATTGACTTTTCACTTACTAATTTTTAGTGGATACTATCACCATCCTTGGTTTACAAAGACTCCTTAGTAAATTCTAAACTTATCTGACATGATCTCTCCTGCACTTTGTAACATTTGGAGTCCTCAGTCAGTGGCCATGCTGCCTTCTGGAGCCTGACTCAGTAGTCTGGGGAGGCCACCATGATGATTTACATGGCCCCAGCTGCCAGTCCTAGCTTCCTGGCTCTCAGGATTTGCACTGACCTCTGCCTATACACAAGTATCTCATCATCTAAATTTACTTGTTTCAAGTATATATCTGGGACTCAAGAGGGCTGGACACAACACAACTTCTTGAGTCAGGGTCCATACCAGACATCATTATAGCCTCATTAGCCTTTTCAAATTGAGTGAGCATGATGGCCACCTATATCTGTCCTGCTGTATATATTTTGTTAAAATTGTTTTAAAGTTTATTCTTACAATCCTCTATTCTACAAAAAAAGTATGCGGTTTTTTTTTTTTTTTTTTTTTTTTTTTTTTTTTTTTTTTTTTTTTTTACTGTTTGGCCTCAATGTTCCTTGAAATCAGATGAGAAATGGACAGATAATAGATCTTAGTTTTATGCTGCTTTTGTCCAGCTAGAGTTTTTGTAAAAAATATTGTTATCATACATTACTGTCTTTGTTTACTTGTTAGAAAACACTATATTCTCAATTAAATTTTGAAGTTTTTGTAACAGGAAAAATATTTAAAAGAACAGATATACTTATTTGATGTATGTTCCCTAAGTCATCTTGGCAAAATTTTTATTGTAATACAACTTGCATTCTCCTCCATTTGTATTTGTAAGCCGTATGAAAAACCATGGCAAACTTATGTTACTAAAAACAAAAGGACAGAGTTTCCCCAGGCTCAGTGCTACCGTTGCTAAGGTCAAACAGACACTTCCACCAAGAAATGTTTCAAAGGCTGCAGAAGATTAACACCTGCCATGATGACACGTCTCAAATAAATCTGTTCACTACCCTGTGCCATGGAAAGACATTCCCACACAGGGCTCAAGTTACTTTCCAAAATGACTCCTGATAAATAACTTATCCTTCCATTACTGAGGGACCCTTAGGTTCCCTGTCTTTTTCCTGAGATGGCTCTGCATATACTGTAATTTGTACTAAGCATATTATTATTGATTGTCTTAATTCTTCGCTGACGTTCCCGGATGCCTGGTACATTGTTATCTTGAGAAAACTCTGATATGTAACGCTACCAGTAAATCTGGCTGAACGATGGTAAGGTGATGCTGTTCTTTCTGCTTTGGAATTGTTTTCAATGTCTTTGTTCCATCCTAGATGCTATGGGATTTTTTTAGTCTTTTTATCCTTTCATCTTTGGGCTTCATTGCATGTTTTATCATTATTGGATCTCGTACAGATGGTACAAGTTCCTAGAGGTGATCATGTTAGCTCTGTTTTTCATAATGTTAGTATTGCTTAATTTACCCCACTAGAGGCCAAGATTAATGCATCAAAAGAGGCAGTGATTTATATTGGCAATGAAATTCAACACTTAAAAATGAGATTTGGTAACACTTATCATAGTAATTGCAAATGAATCTGTGTCACTCCTTTCCATTATAATGACATATCTCTTGGAACGATGTTAAAACTCATCTCCTATCTGTATGAAATAGCACAACTACAAGTTTCAGCATCCAAGAGTTATATGCCCAGACTTCTGCCATTTCTCACTCTCATCTTCAGGCTTTTATCAAGGCATTACTAATCAATAATTACAATCACTTACTTTTTTTATTCCATGAAAAGACTTTTCCTTCATTTGTTATAAATTTAGGAGTCACACAAATTTTTCCAGCTTTGTATGGTTTTTTTTGGTTCAGTCATATTCCAACATTAAAGCACTGTGATTCAAGCCACACACAGAGATCTGCACATTATTCAACATAATATTACAAGAGGAGGAGATGCTGGGGTGCTTGCAGAAGATGTGGACTTGAAGTGGTGAGGAAAGTCCATACACTGCATGCTAGGCAACATCATTTATGTCACTAAAGTTATGTATAATTAAGCTTACAAGCAGACAGATCTGACTGAAACCAAGTTTTGTCACTCCTTGCATAATGCCAATACAGCAGAGTAAACTGAAATTTAAGAACTCCAAATCCAGAGAGAAGTTTAGCACGCAAGACAATTTCAGCTACCATTGAAAACAACTGCTTAGACAATATATACTCCTGATTTTGCAAGTCATATATAGGAAATTAGGTTACTAGGGAAAAGCAGACGTTTGAAGAAGCAGCACAATAGTTCCAGGAAAAAAATAACTGATTGGTGTCATTAACATCAAATAACATATGACATACAAACAGTTCCTCAAAGCAATGTTTTGTCCATTCTTGTCCAATTCCCATGGAGCCCAGTATAATGAAATTAAGAATATTGAGCACACCAAACAAAACAAAAAGGGTGCAGATTCAAAGGCATTGTGCTAACAACTCCAAGTCTAAGAGTAGTTCCACGCACAAAGCATTTTACCAAGCACTGGAAAAGGCTGCTTTCACAATAAATACTTTAAATACACATGTGACAATCAACGACTAAAACGCATCAGCTAATTGGAGGCCACTGAAGGTCTTGAATCACATGTCTGCAATACAGGCTCTACACTGTCCTTGTACAAGTGGGCTTTCACCTTGACACAGGGCATAATCTCTGCTACGTGAAAGATGGAAACGGCCAGCCAGCTCCCCGGGCTGGCAAGCAGAGGCAGAGCCAGAGCTCCCAAGAGGAAGAACAAACATGCAAAGAGGCCGCTCCTACAATTCTAGTCGTTTCCCTCCTGGCGGGAGTCTTCCCTGCCGAGCCTTGCTTGGTGGTAGGGGAGTGCACATCCGTGGGGGTGGGCCAGCACCTGCAAGGAGATTGCGGGTGGCGATCTCATCCCTCAATAAAGGACATACTTTTCATGCGTGCATCAACAAGGAGAGACACTATCTTTCTTGGTTCATGCGTATGTTTACTGATGAATCAGTGGATAGAACACGCACACACACACTCAGGCACACACACATGCACACACGCAACATTGGCTGGACCTACTTGGTCTGGAAAGGGCATCGCAAACACGTTGTGGGGCATACAGGCAGCGAGCCCCATGGCTCCATCACGGAAAGCCAGATGGAGCTGAGAATCTATAGGGAATCCTCAGCCAGCTCTTGTCTTTGGAAACAAGGGCTCCCCGTGCACCTAGGCCTTGGGGAACCCAAGATGACAAGTTGTGAGTGGGATGAGGGGAACTCAGTGGGGCAGGGGATTTGGGCCTTCATCAATGCGTCAATGAATCAATAAATTCATATTGAAAAAGGAAACCAAGCCTTGTCTTCTAAGTCAGAGTGATAATTAGGAGTTCACTGTGATCACTGATCGAGCGATTGATCGATGCTTTGATAGGTGGAAGGAAGGAAGGAAGGATGGATGGATGGATGGATGGATGGATGGATGTATTCACCATTTCTCCGAGAGACAGAAAGAGAGTCAGAAATGAGAGAAAGGGGAGAGAGAGAGACAGAGAGAAGAATGGAGACACTGAGTCTCTCAGGTACACTGGTTCTCTCGCCCATTCCCATCACAAGCTGAAGCGCAGAGGCAGGCCCCGACGGCCGAGCCAGTAGCTTCTTCTGGGTGTCTTCGTTGGCGGCGGGGAGCCGAGTCTTTGGGCCATGCTTTACTGCATTCCCTGGCCACAAGCAGGGAGCTGGCCGGAAAGAGGATCAGCCCGAGCATAGACAGGCACCTGTGTGGGTAGCCGGCCATGCAAGACAGAGGGTGTGGCCTCAAATCCTATGAAGAGTGTTTTCAGCGTGAGGGGATTTTAAGCTCTGCTGGTGGGATTGAAACGGAACCAGTCTCCCCTCCCCCCATATACATGTCTCCAAACCCTCACTTTCTCTTGCACACACGCACACACACAAGCAAACACACACACACTTTGACATGAAGTTGTACTTTCACCAAAGCTGCAGGACATCCAAGCGTTCCATCACACTTAGTTGTTGTTGTTTGTGAAATCTCTGGCATCAATCATGCCATCATCCCACGTGGGTTGCAATGTGGCCAGAGAGCGAGGTGATGATGCTAAGTCCATCGCCTCCCAGTGCTGTGGAGAAGAGCAGGTGATGTGAGAAGCCATGAGGGAGGCTGCCCCACCCTCAGCCCTCTGACCATTTCCGGACTTGAAGCTGATTGGTGGAGCTGGCCGGTGGGGGGCGGGTGCGCAGGTCGTGTAGGCTATATAAGGGTGGTGAGTGGAGGGAGACCTGAGCATCCGTCCCTGACCTGAGCAAGGTTGCAGAGAGCGGAACGCCAGCGCACAAGTCTCGGGACCATGGCCCCTGGAGTAGTGCTGAAGGCTGCTTCAATGCCCTCGGGGGGTGAGTCTCATTTCAAGGTCCTTGGCAGATACAGAGGTTCTCAGCGGAATGCAGAAGGGGCTTTGTATGTGCCAGGGAAATCGTCAGCCCGGCCACAGAACGAGCCCCAGCTGGACGAGGATTTGGCTGCAGGGCAAACAGAGCTGGCTGCCGGAGGGCAAGCTTCTCTGAGCTGGATGGAACCTTACGGCATCGGGGCTGGTCTGCAGAACCTGGGGAACGCCTGCTACATGAATGCAGCCCTCCAGTGTCTGACATACACCCCGCCACTCGCCAACTATCTGCTGTCGCAGGAGCACTCCCGCACGTGCCAGCGTCGTTCAGAGCTCTGCACGCTCTGTGCTCTGGAAAGTCACTTTACTTGGGCCCTACACAGTCCCGGCCACGTGATCCAGCCCTGTCAGGCATTGGCTGCTGGCTTTCACAGAAACCGCCAAGAAGATGCCCACGAGTTTCTGATGTTCGCGCTCGATGCCCTCAGGGCAGCAGGTCTGCCTGGCCTCAACTGCGAGGTGGGGCCCACTGAGGACCAGCCTCTAAGCCATCAGCTAGCTGGAGGCCGCTGGAGGTCTCGAGTCACATGTCTCCAGTGCCGAGGCACTTCAGACACATGGGACCCATACCTGGACATTGTGCTGGATATCCAGGCCGCCAAGGATGTGCAGGAAGCCTTGCGGCATTTGGTGAGCCCGGAAGAGCTGGACGGGGACAACGCCTATGATTGTGCTGCCTGCCTCAAGAAGACGCCTGCCTCCCGCACACTCACCTTGCACACGTGTGGGGATGTGCTCATCTTGGTCTTGAAACGCTTTTCTGACTTCACGCGTGACAAGATGGCGAAGCCCGTGCACTATCCTGACTGCTTGGACATGAGGCCTTACCTGTCTCGGCAGAATGGGGGGCCGCTGGAGTACAGGCTCTATGCTGTCCTTGTGCACGTGGGCTTGCGTCGTGACAGAGGGCATTACCTGTGCTACGTGAAAGCTGGCAACGGCCGCTGGTATCAGATGGATGACGCGAAGGTCACTGCCTGTGGCCTGACTTTGGCCTTGAAGCAAAGTGCCTACGTGCTTTTCTATGTGCGCAAGGGTGAATGGGATGGCGCCAATGGGCAAGTGCCACGGGGCCAGGGAGCGCCAGGCTCTGGGCCTCGAGAGAGACACGCAAGTACCCCAGGGGAGCCTGCAAAACATTCCAACCTGGAAGCGGAAGAAGACTGGCAGCACTTGGAGTGGAGAACGCAGGAACTCAGCTTAGATGAGTGGAAATCCCTGCAAGAGCAGCAGCGGCCCAAGGGCTCCTTCAACCTCAGGCGAGTGGAGCCCGGCCTGCCAAGCACTGCAGTCCTGATTCATCAGGCACGATCCAGCGTGCAGCCGACGAGCCATCCCGCACCACAGGAACGCTCCTGGCAGCGCAGCTCAGCTGGCACGCCAACGCATCAGCTGCCCGAGAATGCCAGCCAGCTCCCCGGGCTGGCAAGCAGAGGCAGAGCCAGAGCTCCCAAGAGGAAGAACAAACACGCAAAGAGGCCGCTCCTACAATTCTAGTCGCTTCCCTCCTGGCGGGAGCCTTTGCCGAGCCTTGCTTGGTGGTAGGGGAGTGCACATCCGCGGGGGTGGGCCAGCACCTGCAAGGAGATTGCGGGTGGCGATCTCATCCCTCAATAAAGGACATACTTTTCATGCGTGCATCAACAAGGAGAGACACCATCTTTCTTGGTTCATGCGTATGTTTACTGATGAATCAGTGGATAGAACACGCACACACACACTCAGGCACACACACATGCACACACGCAACATTGGCTGGACCTACTTGGTCTGGAAAGGGCATCGCAAACACGTTGTGGGGCACACAGGCAGCGAGCCCCATGGCTCCATCACGGAAAGCCAGATGGAGCTGAGAATCTATAGGGAATCCTCAGCCAGCTCTTGTCTTTGGAAACAAGGGCTCCCCGTGCACCTAGGCCTTGGGGAACCCAAGATGACAAGTTGTGAGTGGGATGAGGGGAACTCAGTGGGGCAGGGGATTTGGGCCTTCATCAATGCGTCAATGAATCAATAAATTCATATTGAAAAAGGAAACCAAGCCTTGTCTTCTAAGTCAGAGTGATAATTAGGAGTTCACTGTGATCACTGATCGAGCGATTGATCGATGCTTTGATAGGTGGAAGGAAGGAAGGAAGGATGGATGGATGGATGGATGGATGGATGGATGTATTCACCATTTCTCCGAGAGACAGAAAGAGAGTCAGAAATGAGAGAAAGGGGAGAGAGAGAGACAGAGAGAAGAATGGAGACACTGAGTCTCTCAGGTACACTGGTTCTCTCGCCCATTCCCATCACAAGCTGAAGCGCAGAGGCAGGCCCCGACGGCCGAGCCAGTAGCTTCTTCTGGGTGTCTTCGTTGGCGGCGGGGAGCCGAGTCTTTGGGCCATGCTTTACTGCATTCCCTGGCCACAAGCAGGGAGCTGGCCGGAAAGAGGATCAGCCCGAGCATAGACAGGCACCTGTGTGGGTAGCCGGCCATGCAAGACAGAGGGTGTGGCCTCAAATCCTATGAAGAGTGTTTTCAGCGTGAGGGGATTTTAAGCTCTGCTGGTGGGATTGAAACGGAACCAGTCTCCCCTCCCCCCATATACATGTCTCCAAACCCTCACTTTCTCTTGCACACACGCACACACACAAGCAAACACACACACACTTTGACATGAAGTTGTACTTTCACCAAAGCTGCAGGACATCCAAGCGTTCCATCACACTTAGTTGTTGTTGTTTGTGAAATCTCTGGCATCAATCATGCCATCATCCCACGTGGGTTGCAATGTGGCCAGAGAGCGAGGTGATGATGCTAAGTCCATCGCCTCCCAGTGCTGTGGAGAAGAGCAGGTGATGTGAGAAGCCATGAGGGAGGCTGCCCCACCCTCAGCCCTCTGACCATTTCCGGACTTGAAGCTGATTGGTGGAGCTGGCCGGTGGGGGGCGGGTGCGCAGGTCGTGTAGGCTATATAAGGGTGGTGAGTGGAGGGAGACCTGAGCATCCGTCCCTGACCTGAGCAAGGTTGCAGAGAGCGGAACGCCAGCGCACAAGTCTCGGGACCATGGCCCCTGGAGTAGTGCTGAAGGCTGCTTCAATGCCCTCGGGGGGTGAGTCTCATTTCAAGGTCCTTGGCAGATACAGAGGTTCTCAGCGGAATGCAGAAGGGGCTTTGTATGTGCCAGGGAAATCGTCAGCCCGGCCACAGAACGAGCCCCAGCTGGACGAGGATTTGGCTGCAGGGCAAACAGAGCTGGCTGCCGGAGGGCAAGCTTCTCTGAGCTGGATGGAACCTTACGGCATCGGGGCTGGTCTGCAGAACCTGGGGAACGCCTGCTACATGAATGCAGCCCTCCAGTGTCTGACATACACCCCGCCACTCGCCAACTATCTGCTGTCGCAGGAGCACTCCCGCACGTGCCAGCGTCGTTCAGAGCTCTGCACGCTCTGTGCTCTGGAAAGTCACTTTACTTGGGCCCTACACAGTCCCGGCCACGTGATCCAGCCCTGTCAGGCATTGGCTGCTGGCTTTCACAGAAACCGCCAAGAAGATGCCCACGAGTTTCTGATGTTCGCGCTCGATGCCCTCAGGGCAGCAGGTCTGCCTGGCCTCAACTGCGAGGTGGGGCCCACTGAGGACCAGCCTCTAAGCCATCAGCTAGCTGGAGGCCGCTGGAGGTCTCGAGTCACATGTCTCCAGTGCCGAGGCACTTCAGACACATGGGACCCATACCTGGACATTGTGCTGGATATCCAGGCCGCCAAGGATGTGCAGGAAGCCTTGCGGCATTTGGTGAGCCCGGAAGAGCTGGACGGGGACAACGCCTATGATTGTGCTGCCTGCCTCAAGAAGACGCCTGCCTCCCGCACACTCACCTTGCACACGTGTGGGGATGTGCTCATCTTGGTCTTGAAACGCTTTTCTGACTTCACGCGTGACAAGATGGCGAAGCCCGTGCACTATCCTGACTGCTTGGACATGAGGCCTTACCTGTCTCGGCAGAATGGGGGGCCGCTGGAGTACAGGCTCTATGCTGTCCTTGTGCACGTGGGCTTGCGTCGTGACAGAGGGCATTACCTGTGCTACGTGAAAGCTGGCAACGGCCGCTGGTATCAGATGGATGACGCGAAGGTCACTGCCTGTGGCCTGACTTTGGCCTTGAAGCAAAGTGCCTATGTGCTTTTCTATGTGCGCAAGGGTGAATGGGATGGCGCCAATGGGCAAGTGCCACGGGGCCAGGGAGCGCCAGGCTCTGGGCCTCGAGAGAGACACGCAAGTACCCCAGGGGAGCCTGCAAAACATTCCAACCTGGAAGCGGAAGAAGACTGGCAGCACTTGGAGTGGAGAACGCAGGAACTCAGCTTAGATGAGTGGAAATCCCTGCAAGAGCAGCAGCGGCCCAAGGGCTCCTTCAACCTCAGGTGAGTGGAGCCCGGCCTGCCAAGCACTGCAGTCCTGATTCATCAGGCACGATCCAGCGTGCAGCCGACGAGCCATCCCGCACCACAGGAACGCTCCTGGCAGCGCAGCTCAGCTGGCACGCCAACGCATCAGCTGCCCGAGAATGCCAGCCAGCTCCCCGGGCTGGCAAGCAGAGGCAGAGCCAGAGCTCCCAAGAGGAAGAACAAACACGCAAAGAGGACGCTCCTACAATTCTAGTCGCTTCCCTCCTGGCGGGAGCCTTTGCCGAGCCTTGCTTGGTGGTAGGGGAGTGCACATCCGCGGGGGTGGGCCAGCACCTGCAAGGAGATTGCGGGTGGCGATCTCATGCCTCAATAAAGGACATACTTTTCATGCGTGCATCAACAAGGAGAGACACCATCTTTCTTGGTTCATGCGTATGTTTACTGATGAATCAGTGGATAGAACACGCACACACACACTCAGGCACACACACATGCACACACGCAACATTGGCTGGACCTACTTGGTCTGGAAAGGGCATCGCAAACACGTTGTGGGGCATACAGGCAGCGAGCCCCATGGCTCCATCACGGAAAGCCAGATGGAGCTGAGAATCTATAGGGAATCCTCAGCCAGCTCTTGTCTTTGGAAACAAGGGCTCCCCGTGCACCTAGGCCTTGGGGAACCCAAGATGACAAGTTGTGAGTGGGATGAGGGGAACTCAGTGGGGCAGGGGATTTGGGCCTTCATCAATGCGTCAATGAATCAATAAATTCATATTGAAAAAGGAAACCAAGCCTTGTCTTCTAAGTCAGAGTGATAATTAGGAGTTCACTGTGATCACTGATCGAGCGATTGATCGATGCTTTGATAGGTGGAAGGAAGGAAGGAAGGATGGATGGATGGATGGATGGATGGATGGATGGATGTATTCACCATTTCTCCGAGAGACAGAAAGAGAGTCAGAAATGAGAGAAAGGGGGAGAGAGAGAGACAGAGAGAAGAATGGAGACACTGAGTCTCTCAGGTACACTGGTTCTCTCGCCCATTCCCATCACAAGCTGAAGCGCAGAGGCAGGCCCCGACGGCCGAGCCAGTAGCTTCTTCTGGGTGTCTTCGTTGGCGGCGGGGAGCCGAGTCTTTGGGCCATGCTTTACTGCATTCCCTGGCCACAAGCAGGGAGCTGGCCGGAAAGAGGATCAGCCCGAGCATAGACAGGCACCTGTGTGGGTAGCCGGCCATGCAAGACAGAGGGTGTGGCCTCAAATCCTATGAAGAGTGTTTTCAGCGTGAGGGGATTTTAAGCTCTGCTGGTGGGATTGAAACGGAACCAGTCTCCCCTCCCCCCATATACATGTCTCCAAACCCTCACTTTCTCTTGCACACACGCACACACACAAGCAAACACACACACACTTTGACATGAAGTTGTACTTTCACCAAAGCTGCAGGACATCCAAGCGTTCCATCACACTTAGTTGTTGTTGTTTGTGAAATCTCTGGCATCAATCATGCCATCATCCCACGTGGGTTGCAATGTGGCCAGAGAGCGAGGTGATGATGCTAAGTCCATCGCCTCCCAGTGCTGTGGAGAAGAGCAGGTGATGTGAGAAGCCATGAGGGAGGCTGCCCCACCCTCAGCCCTCTGACCATTTCCGGACTTGAAGCTGATTGGTGGAGCTGGCCGGTGGGGGGCGGGTGCGCAGGTCGTGTAGGCTATATAAGGGTGGTGAGTGGAGGGAGACCTGAGCATCCGTCCCTGACCTGAGCAAGGTTGCAGAGAGCGGAACGCCAGCGCACAAGTCTCGGGACCATGGCCCCTGGAGTAGTGCTGAAGGCTGCTTCAATGCCCTCGGGGGGTGAGTCTCATTTCAAGGTCCTTGGCAGATACAGAGGTTCTCAGCGGAATGCAGAAGGGGCTTTGTATGTGCCAGGGAAATCGTCAGCCCGGCCACAGAACGAGCCCCAGCTGGACGAGGATTTGGCTGCAGGGCAAACAGAGCTGGCTGCCGGAGGGCAAGCTTCTCTGAGCTGGATGGAACCTTACGGCATCGGGGCTGGTCTGCAGAACCTGGGGAACGCCTGCTACATGAATGCAGCCCTCCAGTGTCTGACATACACCCCGCCACTCGCCAACTATCTGCTGTCGCAGGAGCACTCCCGCACGTGCCAGCGTCGTTCAGAGCTCTGCACGCTCTGTGCTCTGGAAAGTCACTTTACTTGGGCCCTACACAGTCCCGGCCACGTGATCCAGCCCTGTCAGGCATTGGCTGCTGGCTTTCACAGAAACCGCCAAGAAGATGCCCACGAGTTTCTGATGTTCGCGCTCGATGCCCTCAGGGCAGCAGGTCTGCCTGGCCTCAACTGCGAGGTGGGGCCCACTGAGGACCAGCCTCTAAGCCATCAGCTAGCTGGAGGCCGCTGGAGGTCTCGAGTCACATGTCTCCAGTGCCGAGGCACTTCAGACACATGGGACCCATACCTGGACATTGTGCTGGATATCCAGGCCGCCAAGGATGTGCAGGAAGCCTTGCGGCATTTGGTGAGCCCGGAAGAGCTGGACGGGGACAACGCCTATGATTGTGCTGCCTGCCTCAAGAAGACGCCTGCCTCCCGCACACTCACCTTGCACACGTGTGGGGATGTGCTCATCTTGGTCTTGAAACGCTTTTCTGACTTCACGCGTGACAAGATGGCGAAGCCCGTGCACTATCCTGACTGCTTGGACATGAGGCCTTACCTGTCTCGGCAGAATGGGGGGCCGCTGGAGTACAGGCTCTATGCTGTCCTTGTGCACGTGGGCTTGCGTCGTGACAGAGGGCATTACCTGTGCTACGTGAAAGCTGGCAACGGCCGCTGGTATCAGATGGATGACGCGAAGGTCACTGCCTGTGGCCTGACTTTGGCCTTGAAGCAAAGTGCCTACGTGCTTTTCTATGTGCGCAAGGGTGAATGGGATGGCGCCAATGGGCAAGTGCCACGGGGCCAGGGAGCGCCAGGCTCTGGGCCTCGAGAGAGACACGCAAGTACCCCAGGGGAGCCTGCAAAACATTCCAACCTGGAAGCGGAAGAAGACTGGCAGCACTTGGAGTGGAGAACGCAGGAACTCAGCTTAGATGAGTGGAAATCCCTGCAAGAGCAGCAGCGGCCCAAGGGCTCCTTCAACCTCAGGCGAGTGGAGCCCGGCCTGCCAAGCACTGCAGTCCTGATTCATCAGGCACGATCCAGCGTGCAGCCGACGAGCCATCCCGCACCACAGGAACGCTCCTGGCAGCGCAGCTCAGCTGGCACGCCAACGCATCAGCTGCCCGAGAATGCCAGCCAGCTCCCCGGGCTGGCAAGCAGAGGCAGAGCCAGAGCTCCCAAGAGGAAGAACAAACACGCAAAGAGGACGCTCCTACAATTCTAGTCGCTTCCCTCCTGGCGGGAGCCTTTGCCGAGCCTTGCTTGGTGGTAGGGGAGTGCACATCCGCGGGGGTGGGCCAGCACCTGCAAGGAGATTGCGGGTGGCGATCTCATGCCTCAATAAAGGACATACTTTTCATGCGTGCATCAACAAGGAGAGACACCATCTTTCTTGGTTCATGCGTATGTTTACTGATGAATCAGTGGATAGAACACGCACACACACACTCAGGCACACACACATGCACACACGCAACATTGGCTGGACCTACTTGGTCTGGAAAGGGCATCGCAAACACGTTGTGGGGCACACAGGCAGCGAGCCCCATGGCTCCATCACGGAAAGCCAGATGGAGCTGAGAATCTATAGGGAATCCTCAGCCAGCTCTTGTCTTTGGAAACAAGGGCTCCCCGTGCACCTAGGCCTTGGGGAACCCAAGATGACAAGTTGTGAGTGGGATGAGGGGAACTCAGTGGGGCAGGGGATTTGGGCCTTCATCAATGCGTCAATGAATCAATAAATTCATATTGAAAAAGGAAACCAAGCCTTGTCTTCTAAGTCAGAGTGATAATTAGGAGTTCACTGTGATCACTGATCGAGCGATTGATCGATGCTTTGATAGGTGGAAGGAAGGAAGGAAGGATGGATGGATGGATGGATGGATGGATGGATGGATGTATTCACCATTTCTCCGAGAGACAGAAAGAGAGTCAGAAATGAGAGAAAGGGGGAGAGAGAGAGACAGAGAGAAGAATGGAGACACTGAGTCTCTCAGGTACACTGGTTCTCTCGCCCATTCCCATCACAAGCTGAAGCGCAGAGGCAGGCCCCGACGGCCGAGCCAGTAGCTTCTTCTGGGTGTCTTCGTTGGCGGCGGGGAGCCGAGTCTTTGGGCCATGCTTTACTGCATTCCCTGGCCACAAGCAGGGAGCTGGCCGGAAAGAGGATCAGCCCGAGCATAGACAGGCACCTGTGTGGGTAGCCGGCCATGCAAGACAGAGGGTGTGGCCTCAAATCCTATGAAGAGTGTTTTCAGCGTGAGGGGATTTTAAGCTCTGCTGGTGGGATTGAAACGGAACCAGTCTCCCCTCCCCCCATATACATGTCTCCAAACCCTCACTTTCTCTTGCACACACGCACACACACAAGCAAACACACACACACTTTGACATGAAGTTGTACTTTCACCAAAGCTGCAGGACATCCAAGCGTTCCATCACACTTAGTTGTTGTTGTTTGTGAAATCTCTGGCATCAATCATGCCATCATCCCACGTGGGTTGCAATGTGGCCAGAGAGCGAGGTGATGATGCTAAGTCCATCGCCTCCCAGTGCTGTGGAGAAGAGCAGGTGATGTGAGAAGCCATGAGGGAGGCTGCCCCACCCTCAGCCCTCTGACCATTTCCGGACTTGAAGCTGATTGGTGGAGCTGGCCGGTGGGGGGCGGGTGCGCAGGTCGTGTAGGCTATATAAGGGTGGTGAGTGGAGGGAGACCTGAGCATCCGTCCCTGACCTGAGCAAGGTTGCAGAGAGCGGAACGCCAGCGCACAAGTCTCGGGACCATGGCCCCTGGAGTAGTGCTGAAGGCTGCTTCAATGCCCTCGGGGGGTGAGTCTCATTTCAAGGTCCTTGGCAGATACAGAGGTTCTCAGCGGAATGCAGAAGGGGCTTTGTATGTGCCAGGGAAATCGTCAGCCCGGCCACAGAACGAGCCCCAGCTGGACGAGGATTTGGCTGCAGGGCAAACAGAGCTGGCTGCCGGAGGGCAAGCTTCTCTGAGCTGGATGGAACCTTACGGCATCGGGGCTGGTCTGCAGAACCTGGGGAACGCCTGCTACATGAATGCAGCCCTCCAGTGTCTGACATACACCCCCGCCACTCGCCAACTATCTGCTGTCGCAGGAGCACTCCCGCACGTGCCAGCGTCGTTCAGAGCTCTGCACGCTCTGTGCTCTGGAAAGTCACTTTACTTGGGCCCTACACAGTCCCGGCCACGTGATCCAGCCCTGTCAGGCATTGGCTGCTGGCTTTCACAGAAACCGCCAAGAAGATGCCCACGAGTTTCTGATGTTCGCGCTCGATGCCCTCAGGGCAGCAGGTCTGCCTGGCCTCAACTGCGAGGTGGGGCCCACTGAGGACCAGCCTCTAAGCCATCAGCTAGCTGGAGGCCGCTGGAGGTCTCGAGTCACATGTCTCCAGTGCCGAGGCACTTCAGACACATGGGACCCATACCTGGACATTGTGCTGGATATCCAGGCCGCCAAGGATGTGCAGGAAGCCTTGCGGCATTTGGTGAGCCCGGAAGAGCTGGACGGGGACAACGCCTATGATTGTGCTGCCTGCCTCAAGAAGACGCCTGCCTCCCGCACACTCACCTTGCACACGTGTGGGGATGTGCTCATCTTGGTCTTGAAACGCTTTTCTGACTTCACGCGTGACAAGATGGCGAAGCCCGTGCACTATCCTGACTGCTTGGACATGAGGCCTTACCTGTCTCGGCAGAATGGGGGGCCGCTGGAGTACAGGCTCTATGCTGTCCTTGTGCACGTGGGCTTGCGTCGTGACAGAGGGCATTACCTGTGCTACGTGAAAGCTGGCAACGGCCGCTGGTATCAGATGGATGACGCGAAGGTCACTGCCTGTGGCCTGACTTTGGCCTTGAAGCAAAGTGCCTACGTGCTTTTCTATGTGCGCAAGGGTGAATGGGATGGCGCCAATGGGCAAGTGCCACGGGGCCAGGGAGCGCCAGGCTCTGGGCCTCGAGAGAGATACGCAAGTACCCCAGGGGAGCCTGCAAAACATTCCAACCTGGAAGCGGAAGAAGACTGGCAGCACTTGGAGTGGAGAACGCAGGAACTCAGCTTAGATGAGTGGAAATCCCTGCAAGAGCAGCAGCGGCCCAAGGGCTCCTTCAACCTCAGGCGAGTGGAGCCCGGCCTGCCAAGCACTGCAGTCCTGATTCATCAGGCACGATCCAGCGTGCAGCCGACGAGCCATCCCGCACCACAGGAACGCTCCTGGCAGCGCAGCTCAGCTGGCACGCCAACGCATCAGCTGCCCGAGAATGCCAGCCAGCTCCCCGGGCTGGCAAGCAGAGGCAGAGCCAGAGCTCCCAAGAGGAAGAACAAACACGCAAAGAGGACGCTCCTACAATTCTAGTCGCTTCCCTCCTGGCGGGAGCCTTTGCCGAGCCTTGCTTGGTGGTAGGGGAGTGCACATCCGCGGGGGTGGGCCAGCACCTGCAAGGAGATTGCGGGTGGCGATCTCATCCCTCAATAAAGGACATACTTTTCATGCGTGCATCAACAAGGAGAGACACCATCTTTCTTGGTTCATGCGTATGTTTACTGATGAATCAGTGGATAGAACACGCACACACACACTCAGGCACACACACATGCACACACGCAACATTGGCTGGACCTACTTGGTCTGGAAAGGGCATCGCAAACACGTTGTGGGGCACACAGGCAGCGAGCCCCATGGCTCCATCACGGAAAGCAGATGGAGCTGAGAATCTATAGGGAATCCTCAGCCAGCTCTTGTCTTTGGAAACAAGGGCTCCCCGTGCACCTAGGCCTTGGGGAACCCAAGATGACAAGTTGTGAGTGGGATGAGGGGAACTCAGTGGGGCAGGGGATTTGGGCCTTCATCAATGCGTCAATGAATCAATAAATTCATATTGAAAAAGGAAACCAAGCCTTGTCTTCTAAGTCAGAGTGATAATTAGGAGTTCACTGTGATCACTGATCGAGCGATTGATCGATGCTTTGATAGGTGGAAGGAAGGAAGGAAGGATGGATGGATGGATGGATGGATGGATGGATGGATGTATTCACCATTTCTCCGAGAGACAGAAAGAGAGTCAGAAATGAGAGAAAGGGGGAGAGAGAGAGACAGAGAGAAGAATGGAGACACTGAGTCTCTCAGGTACACTGGTTCTCTCGCCCATTCCCATCACAAGCTGAAGCGCAGAGGCAGGCCCCGACGGCCGAGCCAGTAGCTTCTTCTGGGTGTCTTCGTTGGCGGCGGGGAGCCGAGTCTTTGGGCCATGCTTTACTGCATTCCCTGGCCACAAGCAGGGAGCTGGCCGGAAAGAGGATCAGCCCGAGCATAGACAGGCACCTGTGTGGGTAGCCGGCCATGCAAGACAGAGGGTGTGGCCTCAAATCCTATGAAGAGTGTTTTCAGCGTGAGGGGATTTTAAGCTCTGCTGGTGGGATTGAAACGGAACCAGTCTCCCCTCCCC